>NW_015113022.1:289777-290987 GCF_001443285.1 Poecilia latipinna
ATTTATAGAACACCACTTCTCTGCTTTGTTTCAGTTTGAGGTTCCAAAGTTGATGATGTGAGATGCAACACATGAAAATTTCAACTGAGGCTTGCACTCAGATGCCTGGATTCAGAGTACAGACCATGACACCACAGAGCCTTGTTGACCTTTAGTAAACACCTGTCATGAATAGAACATGCAAAATCTGTTTCTGTCTGGTTTCAAACCAGAGACCTTTTATGTGTGAAGCAAACATGATAACCACTACACTACAGAAACTCATGCTCTTTGCATTGTTCCTAGTAGATGATCCACATTATGTTAGAGACTAACGTCAACGATGGGCATGGAACAATGTCAAATACTTATACTACAGATCCTCTCAGAGAGCACAGTAACTTGGTGAACAAACTGTGAAACTTATATTTGTGCCTAATTTCACATTACAGTCCATAAACTAAGCCTGGCATCAAAAAACTGTATTGAAGATGTCATTAGCAGAGACAAATGGTTCTACAGAGAATTGGCTAAACGGCTATAAAATAAAATCAATACTTACAAATAAAAAATGATTCAAAAATACAATTAACACATTAAAATAAAAAATATCTGTGAAATACAATCAACACTTGAAAATTAAAAATGGTTCAAAAATAATATCAACACTTCAAAATAAATAAGGTTTCAAAAATAAAATCAACACTTCAAAATAAATAAGGGTTCAAAAATAAAATCAACACTTCAAAATAAGGGTTCAAAAATAAAATCAACACTTCAAAATAAATAAGGGTTCAAAAATAAAATCAACACTTAAAAATAAAATATTATGCATGTTGTTTTGAAAAACATTAGAATATCAGCACCTTTATCAATTCTTCAATGTGGTAAGATCATGTAAGTTCTTCTTAAATCCATGGAAACTCAACAGTTTGTAAGGTAGGTTAGCTCAGCAGGTTAGAGCACCGGGCTGGTAATGCTGAGGTCATTGGTTCAAACCCGGTATGGAGCAATTCATGTGTAAGGTCTTTCAGAAAATCACCAAAAATAAAATCAACATTCTACAATAAATACAGTTTCTAAAATAAAATCAACACTCTACAATAAATAAGGTTTCAAAAATAAAATCAACACTTCAAAATAAATAAGGGTTCAAAAATAAAATCAACACTTCAAAATAAATAAGGGTTCAAAAATAAAATCAACACTTCAAAATAAATAAGGGTTCAAA
>NW_015113022.1:296242-297890 GCF_001443285.1 Poecilia latipinna
CACATGTGGCCCGCGGGCCTTGAGTTTGACACATGTGCTCTAAATGGTACCATGTTTGTAAGAAAATGCATTTGCAGATTAAGCCACAGATTTGAGTTGCTGTACCCATTAAAAACCATCTGAGTCCCATCTCAAGAAAAGATTCTGCAACCAGCGAAACTTTAATAATCTCAATTCAGATGGAACTTGTTCATCCAAAATGTCAATTTTCCACTCAACAGAAGTAGATCAGCCAGTGTTGGATCAGTTGTGTTGGTGTTGGAGTGTTGTGTTTCCTCAAACTTTAACCATCCAACTGAATAAACACCAGCAATCAAGAGTCAATAACAGAATAAGCTTTCTGGCATTTGCAAAGAGGACTTGGCTAATCTTTCATTGGCACAGTCGACATATATACAACCCTCAATAATATTAATAATAAAAATAGGAAGAAGAAGCAGCAGCAGCTGTTCAGCTATTTTATGAGCAAAGAGCCTAAACATTTCTGGAGGTTTTTTCCACAACATAGAATATGTCCATTTTTTTTCTTTCTTTTTTTACAGGACTCAGACTCAGACTGTCCTTCGTGGGAGCCCAGCTGTTTATCAAACAATAGAAAATTTCAGCACATGGACAAAGGCACATGGTCAGATGACAAGTTGGGTGTAGACACCGAGTTTAATTATACTGGGAGAAAGTGTTCAAACTAAGCAACAAACAGCTGTGTCTTTCCACTGGTCCAGATGGGAATTAGGAAACAGCTGCAGAGCACATCAGGAAGGATGAGTCCGATTCTAAATATCAAGGCCTCTGTTCAAAGTCTGCCTCCTTGATTCCCTGTAGAGACTCAGTCTGCAACCAACTTCTGTAAAGGTTTTATTGCAAACTTCACATGCTTCATGTAAAAGATAAAGAAGCATCTGCAATTCAATAAAACCAGCTAAAGGGCAGATTGCTGTTCTTTTTCAATACTTGTATTTAAAACAGAATTTTGATTAAGAAAAAAGTATTAATTTTTCCCCAGCAGGTGGCAGTGTGGTACAGTAGATGAGGATGTTGTGACCTTTCCCAAGAGGCCCCAAGAAATATTTCTTTACAGAATCCAACATCAGCACTAGGTAGACTCATCACATCTACAATGACGGCATAAACCGCTGATTCAATATGCCAAGTAAATAATCACAGAAATCCCACAAGGCTTAGCAATACATCATCACACTTCAGGCAAGCATTCACCTCATTTGGTTATTTATCTTACTGAAGTAAAATATATCTAATTTTACTGAGCAGGTATTTTGTTGGGGAGGTCTTAAAGACAGTTTATGGGATATCTGGGTTCCTAATTTTCAAATCCAAACAAACTGTTGCAATAATTCCACTAAATATATTTTTGTGTAAACATGCAGATGAAATTTCAAAACAATTGAGGGCAATTGGGACAAAGAGGCAGCCAAGAGGCCGACAGCAACACCGCAGGAGCTGCAGCCATTTCCCACTAGGTTGTGGTATTTATGTGACAACAATCTGATGTGTTTCCCATGTGTACTGACAAAGAAGCAGGACAGAAGCCTTTTTTTTTTTTTTTTTTTTTTTTTTTTTTTTCCTGGAAAAAAAACCCAATTTTGGTTAAAATTCCCAAAAAATGTTTTTGTTTTGTTAAAAACCAAAA
>NW_015113022.1:300936-331532 GCF_001443285.1 Poecilia latipinna
TTGTGAAAAAAATTTGATGTTTTTCCCCTTTGTTTTGAAAAAAAAGAAGGAGAAAAGCTTTTTTTTTTTTTTTTTTTTTTTTTTTTTTTTCCTGGAAAAAACACTCAAGTTTGGTTACAATCTACCAAAATGTGCTATGGTTTGATGAAAACCAACAAGAACTTTTGTGCCACAGTGCCAAACGTTGTGTTTGGCACAAAAGCAACATGTGCTTCACCATGAAACACCAAACCCACTCTGAAGCACAGTGGAGAAAGCATCATGCTCTGGGATTCTCAGTGTGGATAAGAGCTGCCCTCATGATCTCAGAGATTTAGAGAAATTAGTTGAGATGGATAAACATTACCATGACAAACTGAAACATTCTGGGGAAACTCCTACACAAAAAGACTGAAAGCTAAAAGAAGAAAAATAAGTGAAAAGGTGCAAAATTTTAACATACCACACTAAATTAAAGCACTTTGAAATAACCACAGTTGAAACAAAGAGCCACACATAGGTGCAAGTTATTTATAACACACATTAAAAGCAGGAAGTGAAGAAGATTGTCTCATGTGCAGGGATAGGTTATCAGTAATTTACACCCAACATATTTGTTTGTGCTCATTGTTGATTCTCAACGTATTTACTTAATTCAAGCATTGTTAAAAGAGAACAAAGAGTGGCATCATATTACCAGCAGCACATCCTGTACAAATGCTGGTTTGAGTTTTCACTAATATTTTCATGACCCTCAAATTCATCTGGGAATAATGTTAGGATGTACAACTAGAGCTGTGCCTTCACCTCACATTTGTTTCTTCAGCGGTAGGTCAAACTGCATCAAACAAAGACTTTACCAGTTCGCTTAGTGCTTAACTAGGATTATCATTGTGACCTAGAGACTGTACATCCGATCACTGTGCCATGATCAGACAATGACTGAAAACAAAGGGAATGGTCAACAGTGGACTACGAACAATGTTTTATGGAAATCTGTGCCGTTGCTTATTTAGGTCCTCCAGCTACTAACTGCATGGATCAAGCTTACCATGACCTAATAAAGGAAGATTATAATCTGTCATATTTACTACACAGAGAAAGGGTAATACTAAAAATGTGTTGAATCTGAAAAAAGCTCCTGTTTGGGGATTGTTTTTACAACCCTGATCTATTCTTGGGTCTGGAGCTACCAACACTGTATTTTGGTTCATACTCATCATATTTTAAATCAAATTAAAGATGCCTGCTTGAAATATAAGATTTGTTTTCCCTTTACAATGGGATTAATGGTGAGGCAGAGGCAGCAGTGGATCCACGTCTGTCTGAACAGTTCTCAGATATTGTCCAAGTTCTACCAAAAGTAGTATGTAAGACCTATGTCAGTTCTTACTGCAGTTTTTTTATAAGCAAGTTTTATTCCCATCTTCCTTTACCCTTTCAAGCACAAGCAGGAAACATTTTAAATATTTTTCTGTAAATATGAGAGCTATGTGAGATTTATTTTAAAAAGCATTCAACCTCTATCAAGGTTTTGTGTGTTGTCCAACCGCTACCAGAGCAACAAAAAAAAAGGTTTATTGATCAATGTTTCACTGGCAGTGTGACACATCAATACTCATTCACAGCTCATGTATGTCCATTTCTGGGACTGGTCCTGTGATAGTACACAGTTGCTCCTCTTACCTTGGCTGCACTGATCTGCTCTTTCCTAAACCTTTCCAGTGGAATAATCAACACATCGTTGGCGTTTTCGATCTACAGAAGGATGTACACACACACAGACATGTTTCTCATTTCAGCGGCAGTATATCTTATGGCATGTGTGATATGAACTTAATTAATAACTATCAAACTAGAGCTGTTCAAGTTCAAAGAACATTAACAAAATCTAGCAAAGAGACAAATTATTTAATGCAAAATATCACAAGATACTATTGATGGGTTTCTTAAAGATTTTATATCATCAAATCCTTATTTAAACGTGAAAATAAATTCCAGAATCGTTCTTACTTTTCCAGACTATGCTGAAATTTTGAGTAGTAGATAAAGATCACAGAGGCCAAAACTTACTTGTAAATTTGAATATGGTACGACATAAGGAAGAATGGTCTTCATGTTTTGACCAAAGATTTTCTTATGTCAAATAAAGGAAAAAAGCAAAACAGAAATATCCTAATATGTATTAAAAGTAATCGATGCTTTAGTCACTTACCATCCTTGTCCTTTCATCCTCCAGGTTTTGTAGGACAGCTGCAAACTCCTGAAGTGACTTGGCTGAGAAAAGTCACGTTGGTAAAAGCAACAAATTAGACAGATGAAAACAATAAACAAAACAAGAAGGGGTCTTACTTTGAAACAAAACTTTAATTCAATCCAGTTCAGATTATTTTTTAATATAAGTACAGGCAAATGCCAACAGGTGGGTTTGAATGGAATTCAGAAAACTCTGTAAACTCATTTTGACACAGTCAAGAAATTAACTGGGAATGAAATCCCTCTTCAGAGGGTTTGTCTGATGTTTTCACAGTGAACACAGTTTCCCGGATCACTGGCAAGCGAGACACTCCTACATTGTTTGGGTCAGAGTTTCCACTTGAGTTGCCTCTGCCTGTCTGACACTTCAGGCGCATATACTAACACAGACACACTTCAGCTCACACTGAGCACGTGCAGAAAGGGGGAGTACTTGTGAAAATGACAGCTTCCACAGGAATCACAATCACTACTGCTGTACAGTCAGATTTTACAAATATTGTATCCAGTCATGTAGAATTATATCTTAATTTAACCTGTTTCTTAATATGCATCACCTTGCAGCAGCAGACTCTGTAGCAGGGAGAATATCAGTTCTGACATGTCTATGAATACTCCACACAAACAACAGTTCAGCCCAGTTGAGTATCAAGCTGTTCAGGAAAGATAGCTGGGGACAGTTAAACAACAGTAGTGGGTGGGACAGAGCGAAGCCCGGAGCCGCGGCCTGCACAGACAGAGCCGGGCAGTCATGAGAGGGGTGTGGCGCCGGCACTCCTACTGACACAGCAGGATGTTTGAACAGAAATTGTCCAGATGAGTACTGGGAATTAATAGTTTTATTCTAGAGCACAACACTGATATCAGGCTAACCCTGTTAGCTTTAGGTCTGCAACTCTTAAAAAGTGACTTATTTCTTTGTTTCTCCGTTGAATACATTTGTGTCTGAGGCTTTAGCAATTAAAAACAAAAGATAGATCAAAGTTTGATTTGCACTTTCTTGGATTAAAATATATAACTTTTGAAATCTTTTAAGTCTGCAGAGGAAATGTCAAGTTGAAAAATATTAAGCAATGCTGCATTTGCTATTCCTCTGAAATGGTAAGGAAGAACAGATGTGAATCTCACTTGACTTCAGATAGACAGTAAATATCATAATAAACCGCACCAATAGTTTGTTTTGTGATTCATACCCTTTTAGTTTCTTGGTAATCCCTTTGTCAGTAAATGTAGCTCTGAAATAACTTATTATGACACAATAAAAACAAACTGCTACCAGATAACTGTCACAGCATAACTAAAAATTCAAAACTGAAATAAAACTCAGGAATGGAGCAAAGCTCTGAGTTTATGAAACCAATATGTGAAAAGGAGAGTCTGACATGAGAGCCAGTGTGCATTCAGTAGCCCTCAGCCAGACCATGAAAGCAAAAATGCAAAAAGAAGAGGTATTTCTGTGTGCTTTTTGAGAATTTGCCCTGTGTTGTATTTTTCAATTAAAAACTAAAACGGAAGGTACAGTGCTATGAAAAAGTATCTGACTTTTTGCAGATTGCTTTTAGGTGTAAGGGGCAGTTCATTTGTTCTGATCCAAACTCGTTTGGTTTGGATCAGGTTTTACTCTTAATGGGTGAAATTTCAAAGAGTTAAATGAGTGAAGAACTCAAAAACTTAGTAAATCTATAATACTATTTTATGGCTCAATAATTTGCATCTATTTTAAAAGATGAATTCCTAAGATAAATGAGGAGACTTAAAGTAAAGATGCTGAAATCCTTTTGAATAGTGGTCAAAATGTACCACAGACTGTCACATCATGATAACTTTTGTTTTGTTTAAATGTTTACTATAGACAAAGTTTAATCCCAAAGTACATCAGGGATTCTGAAAACATCTTTGCAGATGAAAAGTAAAAAATATATGAGGAGGCTTTTAAAAATATCTGACACGCCTGCTCTCTTCTACACTGCATTGTCATGAATCCATTCACAGGCATTCTTTTTCTGACACACCGATTTCTAGGGTAACATTTCAACACACTCACCAATGCATATCTCGTCATCTGTCTCAGCATCACCAATACACTGGAATTTGAAGTCATTGAGAGAGTCTGCAAACTTCCTCTTTGCTGTTGACAAACCTGACGGAACAGAAAAATAAGAAGAGTCATGTTAACTGAGGCACATTATAAATAATATGCATTTCTAAATGAAATTCACCTTAAACTGTGAATGTGGATGTAATCGGTTGCATAGACTCATGAAAGGCATTGCATGTTTGTGTAAATTTTGCCTTAAAATATGTTAGATACCTGCCTTCTATTGCAGTTTCTTAGAATAAGTAACCTATCTTATGTTATGACATCTCTTGTTTATCTGCACATATGTTCGTGCTGCAAAGGTTCAAAAAGTTCTATTAACCTTAAGTCACATTAGCCACATAAGGCAGTAAAAGTCCTTCAACAGTTGCAAGTGAATCCAAATAAAACATAAGGCACTAAAAGCGCCAAGGAGATAGACACTCGCAGCAAGTTTGGCTCTCTTGCATTATAACTCACGGGCAGATTTGGCTTCACTACAGCATTTCCTGTTGCTGGGCTGGCTGAGGTCAGCCGCACACACAGGCTCAGAGTGAAATAGGGGCAGGATAATGAGGAAGGCACAAACGGAGACACATTATTCATACGTTTCTTAGAAACCACACGTTGTGGGGGAGACTCACCGAAACCAGGGTCTCGCATGCAATCCTGACTAAAGGAATCAAGGCGCTCAAGTAGACTTAAAATAATGATCGTTTTATATGGCTGGTTTGGGGATAATATCTGGTCTTGTGTTCTGGTGGTCAAAGAAGAAAGAGAAAGACTTAAAGGGGTAACATTATGATGTGGTAAAACTCAGCAGGGAAGTCCTACTTTTTAAGGAGCAGGACATATTCAGAACGAAAGTACCGTTTGAAATCCAATGATAGTTTAGAAAACAACGATAGGATTTGACAAAAATGACAGAAATGGACAAACCATGTCTCTTACAGAAACATGTGGGAGTCATGGGAAGGACAGTGAGTGTAAAGAAGACAGACAGTAGTTGGCTTTGCTCGTGTACATGCTGCAGGATCGGTGCAGTTTGCCAGTCAGAAATGAATCCCAGGCCTCTCGAGTCCTGATGGAACTGCCAGAGAATTAGACATGCTGCTGGCACACACTGACGTACATCATTTTCTCTCTTAAGACTGACACAATGAATCACTGTAGGATGTCACCAAGCAATGAGCCAGAGTTGCTTTACCTCATTAAAAGTATCCAAAGAATGATGAAGCTGAAGCCAAAGTCTGAATTTGAAAGATAAGAACTTTAAATACCAAAAATCTGCTAGTACTAACAGTTTAGTAGTCTCAGATTGGAACCAAACACTGTAAACAGTAGAGGTGTGTAGCATCTAATACACATTTAATTAATTGAATTACTGTAACATGTTTAATTGATTATTGTTTCTGATGGCCACCAGAGGGCAATTCTTGTATTCCAATAAAAATGGCTGTGTTCCCCCATTACCTCTGTGAATAGTTTTCTAAAAATGTGCACTGCAAATGGCTCACTTTTAGTTACCTTCCGTGCAGCATCAGGTTCAGTTAAATCTCAGGGGAAAAAGCCAAAAAAACAGAGTTTATTCTTAAGACCAGGGTTACTGTGATCTCTTTTAACTTTTGCATTTTTTAAAACTTGAATCTTTCTGGGCAATAGGGTACTTGCCTGTGACCATTATTTACCCTCCTTTATTCCCACTCAGGATAAAACAATTTACTCAGACAGAAGTTGACCTCATAAATGACCCTGGTAGGGCAAAGGTACTTTCATATCAACCTCAACCTTGATGGGTGGAGCTTATCATCTAAATTAGCTCTTCTGATAGTGCCAGTATTTTATTTCACCACCTTACTTTAAATCCTATTGTAAGGACCTTTTTAATATGTTTTTCCATTTGGCTACCTGCAGACAAATCCACAACTTTAACGCTTAGGCTAATTCACACAGGAGATCTTGATGCTAAACTCCATTTTCTTTTTTTTCTTTTGCTGAAATCCAAATTTTTTTGTAGTTGTTAAGATGACATGATCAGAATCAAACTTCTGTGTGAACGTCAACCCACATGCACAGACAGGGTCGCAACTACATATTATTCAGGTGGATGTGAAAACATAAATTGGCGCTTCTCCCCCGAAGGAAGGTTGAAGGAGCGTAGAAAACATACGCTCGCTCTACCCCACCCCTCGAGACGAAGACATGTGAAAAGTAAGACTCGCTACATTTACCCCGTTATGTGCGCGAGGCGAAGGAGCATAAGGGCGCGCTGAAGTGTATGCGAAGACATCATTGGCACGCCGCCCCCTCCAGAAGGGGTTTTGACGCCCCCTCTGGTGCAGCGCGCCTATGCGTTGCATGCTCTGCATACCCACTTTTTGCGCCACTGTGCTCAGATGAAGTACAAGCACCATATTGCTTTTGATAAAACTTCAATGGCAGAAGTAATTACAACACAGTTTTGATTTAAAGGGCAAATCTTTACTCAATCAAACCGACTTTTCGTCCGTATCAAGTTCTTTCAGAACCATTAAACATTGGAAAGCATGGCTGCAATGTGAACTTCCATTATATAACAGCATGTAAACAAAGTTTTCTATCACACATTTTTCACTAACCTTTTATTTGCTCTGTTTAAACAATGACACAATGTTTGCAGCATGGGTGGCCTCAGAGAATGAAAGCCGGCTCTGCCAGCAATGACGTCTCGTATTTTTGTGCATTGCGAGAACGCCATCACTCATTTAACACATACCCTTACTTCATTCTGTTCTTTCTGGTTTCTCCTTCCTACCACTGACAGTTCCCCTCTGCACCTTGCAAGAACAGCGAAACTCATTATTTTTTTCTTCTGTGGCTCTAGCCTTTGCTTCTCCAAGTGGTCCCTCTCATAAACTAACCACAAACCAATGATTAAGACAACAGAAGCTTTCAGAAGAGTAAACTCTCATCCCAGAATTCACTTTGCGGTAAGGGCCAGCACATTCTATGCTCAAAACAAAGTCAAATATAATTTATTAACTTTAAGGTGATTGTCCAACATGCATAAAGTACAGCAGACTAATTAGTCTCACAATGGTTTGAAAATGTGCAAGTATACAAGTACTAAATCGTCTCATGTTATCAAGCCAGTAAATGTTCACACCTCAGCAAATACTGAAGGTGCTTCAGTATTTATAAAACTACTGTTTACACAAAACGATTGACTAATGAGTAATGGACAGATACTTATAGGAACCCTGAATGAGAGATCAAATAAATCACCCAACCACTGGAGAGCTGTACCAAAGAGAGTTGATTTAGCGTCTGTACGTCTCCAAAACAACCATTAGACTCATTCTATGCACCAACCGGTTGTTTGACTAGCATCACAAATGTAAACATAGAGTTTGCTAAACATGGCAAGGACTGTTTTTAGTTAAATAAGACTAAGACGGAGGTTCCCTACTACAAACATTCTGGGTGGGTTTGGCATTAAACAAAGGATAATTATTTAGAAATGCACCTCATACCAGTGCTGAACCGTGAATAGGCGGAGGTTCACTGTACAGGCAGTGCTGACACATTTGAACCCACATGTCCGTGAGTGTTCTATCAGTACT
The DNA here is from genome assembly GCF_001443285.1 of Poecilia latipinna. Lineage (NCBI taxonomy): Eukaryota > Metazoa > Chordata > Actinopteri > Cyprinodontiformes > Poeciliidae > Poecilia > Poecilia latipinna. The sequence goes on from NW_015113022.1 coordinate 308,851, forward strand.
GACACACACACACACACACACACACAAACACACACACACACACACACACACACACGTGCACACACACACAGAAACAAATCATAGCTCTGAGATCATTCAAACTAAACTTGCAAATCAAAACCATATTGTTGGCCAACACATTTCTCTAAAATATGTCCAACATAAGTGGATTCCAATAAAATAAGGCAATGTAGCAACAAGTACATTGTCCAGAGAGGCTGTTGTGTAGGAGAAGGTCAATAACAAAACAGTAAAGCCTTCACATTTATGAAATCTATTCTAAAGTGGTGAGTCACATGTTCCTGTTTAGCAGATAGTTAAACGATGGCAACAATAAGCAGATAAAAGACCAAACTTAGCGAGGCGTACAGTATAAATGACTTTTAGGTTTGTCAGTGTTTAATGGGAAATCTGCTTTTTTCTATGACTCCAAGTAAAGCAATCTTAGTTTGCATTTAGTCATGATTATACAAAACCATTTTCACATATTTGTTTTGAACAGAAACTTTTCTTTAATAAATTAAATCTGCATTTGGAAGTTACCTTTTTGGATTTATTTAGGTTATCTTTGGCCAATATTAAATGATGATCCATTTCTCAGTAATGATTATGGCTAACTTTACACGGGACTGCTGTGTATAAACTGCCAGTATTTTCAGGCGTTGATTGGGAAAAGCTTCACATTTAGATGGCATCATCAAGATGCCTTGAGTCAGCTATAGTTGTCATGCCAGGCCACTAGATGGCACTGTGATTTTAACATCATCAAATGCACATGTGCTTTTGACCCTTAACTTTCAAACAGTACCTTATCTCCGTCTCCCATGAACAAGGTTTTCGTGTAACACATATTCCTTATCAACAACACAGCACAATTGTTGTCATCTGCTTGTGCAAGAGTAGACTAAACCCTCTAGCTGTGCATTCTGTGCATGTGCGCTTTCACACCTGCAGACTATTTCACACCTCTGAGGGGGTGTTTCAATACAGGGAAGTTTCAATCACACCTGATTTCAAAAGGTGCCACTAGGAGAGACTGTGGTCATTGGTGTCATGAAGGCGAGCGGCTGGACTGCAACAAAAATCTTAGTTTAGCTGAAGAGTGGCTCTTTGTAAATGGGCCTATATAATGATTAAGTGATGATCCAAAGTGTGATTAAAAGAAAGATGGAAGCAAACAAAATAAATCTATTATAATGTCAAAAACAAATACTTTCTCCCCAAAAAGCAAAAACAGAAGAAATGTGGAGATACTTTTTCACATTACTTTATTTCATGTAAAAAAAACATCAAACAGAGTTAAATTAAATTTTTTTTTTTGCTTCTGCAGCATTCAATCATTGCTACGGCTGATTTATTACTAGACCTATTGTTAATGTGACAAAAATTATCCAGGGTAGGGAAATATGTGAAATATTTATAATATGCTATTTCAGATTTCAAGTTCAAATAAAAACAAGACATTGCTGATTGTACATTATGCATAAACAATGTTCTCTTGTTGTGTTTTTTTTCTCGGGTGTGTGGTTGTGTGTGTGTGTGCAAGCCTGTTAGCCAGTCCAGCCAAGAAGGACAGCAGAGGATGGTGAAATCTAAAAATAGGTGACCCTGTTGACACAGGCCTTGTCCTTTTCCTCTCTTCTATCACTTATAAGAAAGGATTCCTGCCATGCCTCTGTCCTTCATCCCTTACTAAACACACAATGCTGGGAAATGAAGGCAAATTTCTTTTTTTTTTTCTTTTTTTAATAGCGCCTTTTAGCATTACAAATAAAAATTGCTTATTGCTTGTACAATAAGCAAGAGCCCCACAAGAATCCAATCCTGGACTTGATGCAAAGCAAAATAGCTACTGTGCATACTAATACGTTTACCGCAAATCCGTTATCATCACCATATTCACTGTTAGCAAAATTGTAAAAGTTACATTTAAATCCAACATTTATTAGACTTAATTTTCCAGAACTCATGAATTCATCCTTTGCATGCCAATTCTATAAACCACCTGTTGGATTTTTACTGCAAATGCTCGCATCTGATGTTTGCACCGGGTTTGCAGAAAGATTTACAATGACAGATGTGAAAGAGGGAAGCGAGGTAAATGTGGATATATCTCAACAGATAAAAAAATAATGAGAAATTTTTATCAGTATCAGTACTGTAATCACTTTGCTTTCATTTAAATGAAATCCTATGTACCGTAAATCCGTAATCCTTTCTTCTCTAAACTGAATCCTCTACCAATATGAACAATAAGTGAGGATCTGTTGAATCACAATTCAAGGGCAAGTTATTTCAGAATATAAAAGTCAGAGATTAGAATTGGCAGAGAATTTTGTAATAGGTGCATTTTTACAATTTGTGCTTTGACAAATCAACTTTTTACAGAGATTTGTCACTTTCAAACCAAAAGTGTTTTTGTCAAGTGAGAAATTGGGTGAGAATAATTCTTTGAACTGTAACATTTGACTCATGCTCAGTTCGTAGTTTAACAATGACATCTGCATACCAGAGACCACTGATGGAATGTGACGTCTTGCACAGCAAAACACACACATAACACTGTCAGCTACACAAAAGGCATGTGCAATTAACAACAACCATGCAGCGACACAACGGGTCGTTGTGTGTGTGTTGTCCGCTCAAACCCACAAATACACAATCAAAAGAATGGGCTAGTGTGATATCAACAGGATATCCAGTGGTAGCCTGAACTCTGCTGTAGCTTTGTTCCACACACATGCGAATAAAAACCTCATTCATCAACTGGTACAAGCTCACACAATATTCATCGGCAGAGACAAAAGAAAGATTTTAGTCCCCTCATTTTATTCTTTGTATGACCTAGCAACCAAGCAAAGACTAGAATTTACTGACTTAATTAAAGGGCGAAACATTGCAAGTCACACTGCAGCTTACAACAAGTAGGATTTGTCTTGATAAACACTGAAATGTAGCAGAGATTATATAAAGAAGTTTAAATATTACTTAGTGGCTCTTATTGTTTCTAAAAGCGTATACATTTTTTTAATAGTGTTTACCCCATGTGGCTTCAAAGCAAAGCTAGCTCCACTAGCTGTGACTCTTGCTGCAGCATGTTTCAGTTAGCATTATAATTTAGAAAACAATATTTTATGCTGAAGACAGCTCACAGATTTGGCAGAATTCTAGCAGATTAAACCAATTTTCTAAGATGTTATAAAAAAAAAAAACCTGTGTAGTTCAAACTTTTTCTCAAATTATTCAAAGACTTGAGAAACAAAGTTTAATTTACTACAGCAACTTTTGCATAAAAACAAAAGAAGTCAAGTGTCATTTGGCATGGAATTTGCATGACATCCAGGTTGAGGTTCAAAAACATGAGAGTTGGGTTAACTGGTCTCTCTTAATTGCCTTTTGGTCTAAGTGTGTGTGTGTGTGTGTGTGTGTGTGTGTGTGTGTGTGTGTGTGTGTGTGTGTGTGTGTGTGTGTGCGTGTGTGCGTGTATGCGTGTGCATGGTCTTGCGTGTCTCTGTGTTGCCCTGTGATGGACTGACAGTGTACCCTGCCTCTTGCCGTGGATGAATCAGTGTGTTCCACAATTATTGGCATTCATGCAGTTAATAAATGTTTTCTAATTGGACAGTCCTTTGTCTTTTCATTCACAAGGTGAAGGAAAAAATACATTTTTGGGGGCAGCTGACCATTTCCAGTCAGTTTTACAGCAAGAAATGAAACATTTCCGCTTTACCTGAATGGCATGCTGTATTATCTTTCCCATCTTGAAGAGTGATAAAAGGAAAAGGTTATGTCACATCACATGTCAACTTTGTATTAAAAGTGCCATAATTTACCGAATGACACTTTATGACAACAGTCATAAATATTCATGAAGGCTTGTTCATGTTCATGACAGGTGTTATGTCATGTTTATGACAGTGTCATGACAGTCTTATTCACCCCCCTTCAAATAAAGTGTTACTGTTTTTTTGTATATGTGTCATTGCTTGTAGACTGTGATGAATTTGAGAACAGAAGAGCTGTTGCTAGTATCAGGAAGTATTAAAAGTCAAAAGGAAAGAAGAAAACTCAAAGGTCAAAACTGTTCAATGACAAAATCTTAACCTGATCCGATGAACACTAACAACCTCATTTTGTAACTTGCTTAGTTTTACATTGATCCAATCAAAGAAGCATCATTTTTACCACTAATTCTAGGATGGAAACTAAGCAGTGTTGAAATGTTAATTTGTTTAAACTCCTGCCAAATCCCAGTTCATCTGACAGCAACTAAATCTTTCTGAGCCCACTCTGCTGGCTTTCTTGTAATACAAACGTTAACGGTTTGGATTACTTGCAGTACTCATGTTGTGGGGACATAAATCTGTTAACATTTACTGGGCTTTGTGGCCTTGTCCCTTCTTGGGACCAAATCACGGCTTGAACACACATAAATGATTAAGTTTTTGTTATGAAAGCTTGAGAAAAGGTTAACATGAGGATAAACATACAGTTAGTAATTATTGTTGGGGTTAAATCGAAGAAATAAGATATCCATAAGAACCGTGAAAACAAAATGTCACTCATATCACAATGGTTGATATTTGCTGTGGCAACACATCTGACCAGTGTTGTTCCTGTTTCCTTTGAAAAACATGTCCTATGTGTATGCAGGTCACTGCATGTTTAATATAAACCTTGGTGCATGAGCAGTCTGTCCTGTAACACAGCTTACAAGGTCAGTTTGAGACTTAGAAAAAATGAAACATTTCCATCATGGCAGCTATTAGTCATAATGGAAGGGAATGTGTGCAAAAGAAAAAACCTAGGAAGTGGACTAAGCTGCTTTTCAATGTTACCAAGGTGACTGAAGGGTTAAGGGAAGGTAGAGGGCAAAGGATGTCTTTCGTCTGTCCGTTCTGCTCTGTCAGCTTTAAGGAAGCCTAGCTGCATGGGTGAAACACTGACGAGCAACATATTGTTCCTGATCTCCCACATTAATGATTTATGTAGCCATGAAAGAAGAGCCTTGTGTTCAGTAAAGTCTCAGATTCATCATTTTTTCCTGTAATAGCATCCGAAAATACAGCTTATAGATGTATAATATTATCAAATGTACATCACCGGAAAGCTTGTAATAAAGTCATATTTAGTACGTATCAAGCAGCACGTTGCTCAGACGCAAAAATAAAACAAATAATTCCTGCTAAATGACTTCAGCTTACACAAGGACAGTAATAATGAAAAGGTAGTAATTAAAATAAATTACAAGAGTCTTCATTTTAACAAGATAAGAATAAAGAACTGTTATTTTCACAGTTTATGTTTAATTTACAAATAACCTAACAGGAGAGTGTAGACATGGAGGAGAAATGGTTATGGAAAATCAAAACAGCACTGTTTATCCCAAACAGATCGCTAAACATGCTTTCAATAAATGTTGGTGGAAATCTCCTAAAAACAACACTCAGGTTTTCAACACAGAGATTTCTACTCAGATGCAATGAACACGAACAACAAGGTCAACTCACAATCACAGTCAACAGTTAACCATCCATCCAGCTAGCTAACCGACAAAGCAAGTAATTAAGTAAATAACCAATTCATCACCCAGTCATCCTCCTTATTGACCAGTTAACCATTTCAGTAAATCAAATTAAACATTTCATTTCACTAATCAAATAATCAACCAACCATAAGACAATTCAACAAATCTATCAACCAATTACTGAGCTATGACTCAACAATTCAATCACTTAAGCAATCAAATAATCAATAAAACAACAAAAGATTAAATCAATTAATTCATTAACTAACCAATCATTTTAACCAACATTCAACCATTTACTCAAATATCACATAATTCAACCACTCAATCAACCCCTAAGTCATCACCCAATCAATAAATCCCTTATTAACATTTAAGAATAATTCAATTAGTCAACCAGTTAGGTAATTAAACAGCGTGGACGGGTTGCCAGTCCATCACAGGACTCAACCAATTATCGAAACAATAAATCAAAGAACACATTAAACTATTTAAGCCAAAACTGACCAACTCACTAATCAATCAACCAATAAAACTTCCATCCAATCAACGAAGCAATCAATAAATTATATAACCAACCATTCAATCTACCTTTCAACCAGTAAAATCAATCAAAAAAAGAATTTAACCAATCAACCGAGAATCCCTTGAATTAATCAAATAATCAATAAACAGCAGTAAATCACAGTAAATCAACCATTCAACAAAGTAATCAATCGACCAACCTATCGATCACCATATTAACAGGTTATGAGGTAAACAATAAAGTTACCTCAGCAGTGACTGAAATTAAAATGAAGATATAGTAAAAAAAAGAGTGAAGATGAAAAACATTTTATATGGAGTATACGTAAAAAGACAACCTTTAACTAAATGCAGATGCTCGATGCCGTGCAGAGTAGCACGGTGTGATCAGAAACATTTCAAAACTCTGGAAACTACAGTTAGAAAAAATTCATTCGATACACGTCATACAGACACAGACATTCATGAAAAAGCTCCTGCATACTTTGAAATCACACTTCCTGTGGCCACTTGTATAAATACTTGTGCTGGTGGCTAAAGTACAGCCTGAACCCAGCCTTACCAGTCTACTCACCAGGCTTACCCTCCACCACCAGCCAATGTCTCAGTTTTATTTTTAACAAGCATTTCACCATGAAGAGCATGAAGAAAATGAGACACCCTTTATTCTAAATTTAAACAATTAAATTAGACACTGAGTCAGACGGGTTTTTAAAAATTTAAGTACATGGTAGTTGCAACTTTATAGCTATGAATAGCTGTAAAGAATAATCACTTAGAAGAAGTTGATCTTTCTCTTCAAGGCAGGGATAACAGAACCCTTTGTTTGCATTTACAATATAACACTCTTAAAACTTTTGTGTGCTACCAGCATCTCTATAAACACAAAAGAAGGAGGCTTGAGCTGCGCTGCAAGTGGGAGTCATGACAGTAAAACATAAAAACTCACAGAGGACCTACCAGTGCATTCAGAGCCCCACATTTGGAACCACTTAGAAAAAGCAAACATGGGCCAACACATGACACAGCACCAATGGCTGACGAAGCACACCCAGCGCATGCACATGAACACTGGAAACATTCCTTTTGTCGATCTCAGCAGATGGCTTCCAGCACATCTTAATGCAGAGTCTAACGGGACAAGTGTGAATGTGCTAAGGATGTTTCTTTCTTCTTCAATTTACCTGACACAGCCTGTTTGGATCAAATGTCAAATATTTCAAAAGCAGAGCAAGTCCAGTTGCGTTTTAATCAAACACTACAAACAATTCGTCTTTAACGCCAGCCAAACGGCTGATGATTAGGAGGAATCACATGGAAGGAATTTGAAAAAGCAAAAACATGAAATGATCTTAAAGCAATCTTCCATTTCTAACGGCAAGTGCATAATGTGTGGAGTGTTGTTCTCGTCACTGCTTGTTCAGAATTCTTTGCCCTGTAATAGTACCAGGCTCATCAGAATCTGACTGAATGGCATTCAGAGGCCAACAAAGCGGCAAACAATGGCTATATAAAGCAAGGGAACAAAACGACGCTAACAATGACAAACAAAAGCTCAAACTAGAGAGAACTGAAAGTTAGATGGTGAAGTGGGGGCAGGAAAGGCTTTGGAAAACCGGGAGAAGCAAGACAGGAGAAAATCCTAAAGCTGCAGAGAGGAAAAGAGGGAACTGAACTGAGAAACAGCTGCAGGAGATAAAAATTTGATCTGTTACTGCCTGAATTAAGTAGCCAGTGAAATTACAGGTTTGACAACGACATAAGAGAAAAACTGGTAACACTTTATTTGAAGGGGGCTGAATAAGACTGTCATGACACTGTCATAAACATGACATGACACCTGTCATGAACGTGAATAAGCCTTCATGAATATTTATGACTGTTGTCATAAAGTGTCATTCGGTAAATTATGACACTTTTAATACAAAGTTGACATTATTCAAAATGTCTTTATGACAACTTGACATTAACCAAGAAATCATTACTGTTTAAACTTTACCTTTAATAACAAAGTTACCTAATTTTTAAAGTGCAATCATTAATACTTTTATAACAAATTTATATCAGTAATGATTTCTTGGTTAATGTCAAGTTGTCATAACAAAGACATTTTGAATAATGTCAACTTTGTATTAAAAGTGTCATAATTTACTGAATGACGCTTTATGACAACAGTCATAAATATTCATGAAGGCTTATTCATGTTCATGACAGGTGTTTATGACAGTGTCATGTCAGTCTTATTCAACCCCCTTCAAATAAAGTGTTACCGAAAAACTACTAATAATAATATTAATTACCTTTATTTCAAGTAATTATATATACATTATGTGCTTAGCAGGCACTGCTAATGAAGAATCCAAGATGTTTAAGGTAATCAAAGAAGAACAAATACCTCAGACAATAAAACTAAATTGCATGTTCAACCTGTAAGATTAACTGTTCCACTTCTGGGTAAAAATGTGTCGTACAGTTTCTCCTGTTTTAGCTTAATTTCACACAGCATGCTATGCATCTGCTGCTGTATTTCTTGCTGAGTCATCCTCTCTTGTTTCTGATTATCTGGATTCCATATTGAAAGCTTCCAAATTCCATCTTTTGCATTTCTCAGAATTAGTTTGGGAATCAACTTTAAGAAATTGCATGTTAGCATCTCGATGCATTGAAACAGATTTTATCCCTAAAGTATCATGCACTAGATCTCTCCATCTTTGAAAATTAGCCACGATGGATTATATCAAACTCTGTTTTTAAGGTATCAATGGTCAGAAAGACAATGCAGACACTGACTGTACAGACAACAGCTGTGATAGTGCTGCCAAACCACAAATGTATGCAAGAGGCCATCTTGCAAAAGAAGAGTATGCTATTTAAAGGCCTATAAACCACATCCCTTAGAAAAACTGAAAGAAGATGTACACCACTGAACAAAATCTTCCACATAGCAGGTGGAAGGAAACAAAGTTAAAGGTAGGTTGGGATGTCAGAGATGACAGCTCTTCTTTCAAAAAGTGTGAATTATTTTGTAATTTTTAGTGGCCACAATTAGTCAATTCAGCCTAAGGGTGAGGAAAGGAGCTTTTTTCACATAATGCAGGGTGAATTTTATGAAGTGGTTTTCATTCATAATGATTAATAAAAAATATTGACAATGTTCATGAAGCAGCTTGGCCTCTTTTTCTTTTGTTAATTCGGCACCAGTAAAATATTTCAAATAAGATACTAATATTTTTCAAAAATGGTAAACCCAAACCTATTTTATATTACATACTTTATACTGTACACTTTTAAAACTGGTATAGTTTCCTCCTGTCATGATCGTGTTTCTGTGTATTTATTTTTGAGTTTTCTGTGTTCAGTTCTGTCCTGTGAGTCTGTCTGGTCTTCCCCGTTGATTGTTCCCAGGTGTGTCTCGTTCTCTTGATTACCCTCCCAGTGTATTTAGTCCCACCTGTTGTCTGTGTTCCTGGTCGGGTCCTTGTGTAACGTACGTCCATGTTGTCTTTATTAGTCTGCCCCCACAGTTGAACTGTGAAGGCCTGTGCTGGCATTAGCTCATCGTGTCGGTCTTTGTTGTCATTGCTACCGGTATTTAGCTGCGTGCTAATGTCTGTGCCATGCCGCCTGTTTTTGGACTGTTTGAGCATCTTCACCATTAAATCCTTCATCATCTTGATCACAACCTGGGTCTCTGCATCTCTCTTCACCACCTCAACCCCACCTTATGACACCTCCATCTAAATTGTTTTTATGGATTAAACTAAAAGTTTAATATGCATGTCAATAATTACAGCTGCACAATCTAAAGAAAAAGCATCACTACTGCAATATCGGCATGTGTAATATCAATATCTTGAAATGCCTTTTAATTTTAAATGACTCAGATTGGTATTTGGGACAAAACAGCCTGACAGGGACGATAAGCCAAAAGGTCCAAAGGTTGAATTATGTGATGGAGTCTAATATTTATAGGTTCTCCGTCTTGCTGTGGGAGGAAAAAGGGACCACTGTACATCACTGAGGTTTTCACAATGTGCCGCCTCTTGTGCCAGGTCACATAGTTGTCGTATCCTGGCAACATGGACAAAGGCCACAACAAAGTGTAGAAAGTTTAGCTTGTCTGTGGCTGTGTTTTAGTATTACATATGTATTTTTTTTTCCTTCCTCTGTCATTTATATTTATCACCCTTTATCTCTTTCTCGTGTTTCCTGTCAGTCTCCTTCAGTCGTTATGCTCTGTCACTCTCTTTTCTCTGAAGCTTTCTCTAACCGCCAGTCAACCTCTTTCTCCCACTCTCATTTTGGCACTGCCACGCCTGTTGCTGACACAGCGAACAGAGACAAACAGGGAGGCTTTCCTCTCTCTGTGTTTAAAAAAAGAGAGCACTTGTGGAGTGAAATCATCCTGCAGACCGCCTGCTGCCACTGGAAAAATCCACACCAGGAATTTGGGACGATCTGACTTGGAATCCATGCGGGGAGCCAGAAAATGCCCTGCTCTGGGTAAAACTGACCCCAAAAATTGAAGGAAAACACCAAGTGCACTGCCAATTTTAAAACATTCTTGTAAAATGAGGAAAACACAGACTCCACAAGGATACAAGTGTCACCAGTTCTTGCCCGGAAGTTTTTTTTTCTGCTGGAAAACTTGGAAAACTTCAAAGATAGTTTATGCTGCATGCAGATATCACAATAAAGATTTTATATGGATTTGTAACAAAATATGAAAATGTTTACAGTTAAGTGAACTACTCCCCTAGTTTCATACCGTTTCTTAGCTGACAAACAAATAAACAGTTAAAGTTTTTCTTACTGTCAACTAGGGCAGGACAATAAATCGGAAACAACATATATATTGTGACAGACACACAATTAATATCAATAGATAATACATCTGATAGAATATAAATATTAAATATATAAATAATACTAGCTGAACTCCAATCCAGAACCACACTGCATTCTGGGAGATGTAGGCTAGGGAAAAGCTTTAGCTTCTCAACCTTTCAATGAGCTAAGTGAGTTTGGTGGCATCAACTAACTGACTCGCTCTTTGGTTACCTTGCAACAACCTGTTGAGTAACTTACAGTTTCATGTTTTGCCAATGAACAATGTAGCTTTCCAGCATCAATGTGGAAAAAAAAAAAAGTGTATATTTTGTGTTTATAAAAGGGTAAATGACAGACTGTCGTGTAAACCTTGATGACTCAGATTTATACAGGTAATTTACTACACTAATTAACCCATTAATTAGGTAAAAGATTACTTGTTTGTTTCTATTTCTGCTACATTTCAACATTGCTTAGCAGAGAATCTTAAAAATAAATCACCTGGTGATCCCAGTTTAATGATTTTAACTTGCATTGTAATCGTTGCAGAGTAAATAAGACTCAAAGGTAGTAGATATTTTAAGTGTAAGTGAGGTGTGGAAAGATAAAGTCTTGCTAAAAAGTAATGCTAGACATTCTAACTATTATTATATGACGTAAAATAAATTCTAGTCTGTTTTAGGAGGCGAGATCTTTGGTAAAAAACTGAATGAAATAATGTGTCAAAAAGGATCCAAATATTAAGAATCTCTTCAAATTGGTACTGGTAAATCTAAGCCTAATGAAAAGAGATTGGAAACATGCTAAACAAAATCTGGTCAGTTCAATGCTACACTGAAATTCCTTCTGGTTTGCTATAGAAGCCAAACAACCTGAAGACACATTTTTAGAAAAACGATTCAGTCCTCCAGCATCTCGTCTAATGGCCTAACCTGATGTGACACCCATGATCTATTAGCAGCACAGGCATCCGCTTCAAAACAGGAAATGAACCATAATATACAGCCTTCCTCTAACAGGGAGCTCGCAGTGATAAAAGAAGCTGAAAGTAACATTTTATTTCAAGAGGTAAGTAAATGAGTTGCATGATAAAAGATTAGTTTTCCTTCTGGATACCAGACTTTGCGTTTCACCATCATTGGTGTGAGAGAATTTAACCGCCATCCCAAAACAAACAGAGGTTTTAAATAAATCAGACTGTAACAGTAAAGCAACAGAAATGTTTCATCCATTTCTTTAACCAGGGGCCAATAATACAAACTAAACTAAAGCAGGTTAACTTTTTAATCATTTATGCTGCTTTGAAAACAAATTTGGCACACGACAGAAAAATGCTGCCACAACCTTGCACTTAAAGCCTGTAGGTCACTGTCCAGATCAGGACGGAGTGGCAGCAGTGTGACAGGCAAAAAGAGACAGAAGAAGATGGAAACTACAGTAACCAGATTAGTGCCAATCTCTAAATAGTCTCTGTCCACTTCCTCCACTGATAAGAACACAAACCTGCCTCTGGTCCGCAGACTAACACAAACAAACTACCTACAATTCTCTGATAGTTATGTTGCCTTTCTAACTTCCTTAAAGTGAAGGTGTTTATTTATTACTGGTTACTTGCTTTTCCACACTTACATTTAGCAAACTGACCCTAAGGATGGTTTATCCATCTTTATGGCAGCAGACTGTTTATTTTTTCATGTTTGTATATCAACACTTTAGCAGCTACAATTCCCACTTAACAACCAGTAACTAAAATGGATCTGACATGAAGGAAGTTTCGAAATGTTTGGCTTTACTATATCAGCCATGAAAACTGAGCTGTTACTGATTTTTTGTCAAATTGGATGTTTTTTTTGTTGTTGTTTTTTGCCGGGCCGTTCACACTGGCACACATATGCGACCTGTATGTCAAACTGGTCATTTGCAGTCTGAACGGGCAAACGACCTGAAAGTGTCCCACACGAGCAGTAGAGGGCGCAATAGCGTAAGCGTTCTCAGAGTCCTGCCAACCGTCATAAAAAGAAGAAGTAGTGCTCGATGTTTGCATAGACATAATATAAGGATAAGGATACTTATATTATGTCTATGGGTGTTTGCGGAAGTAAACATGGAGGTTAACGATGGATCATTGCTTAAGTATTTGAAATAGTTGTCCAACCGTAGCAGCATGTTAGTGTAGCTTAGCCTAGCACCGAATGTCAGCCATGACATGGAACGGCGGGCGAGACTTCCTTCAGAGGTCCGCTAACCCTGTGGGCTGCACTAATGTTATACTTTCATATCACGGAGGGGGCCGCGAGAATGAGACCTCTGTTTTAACATAATACAGTCATTAACAAATAGTACTCAGAGTGATTTAAAAATAAAGCTAATTCTCAATTACACTGATAACACCGTCATAACCCCTCAAGAGACATTGCTTTCAGGACTGACGAGCTTTAAATTTCCAATTAAATCATGTAAACGTGCTACATTTCCTACACTACTCAGACACCTCCCCAAGTAATTGGAGTGTCATACAGATACCAGTTTGGGTTGTTCAGCTGCCAAATTTGCAATTAAACAGTTCTACAAATCTGCTAATAAATAAATTCTACCCAAGTGGTGGTACTGATTCTAGTGACCAGGCATAAGCTGTACTGAGGTTGTACTAAAGTAAAAAGCCCAGATTTTTTTGTTGAAGACAACAAGGATGAGCGGTTCAAAGCAAAGACATAAAGCAGGAAATAAATCTTACAGGCTTGACTGAAACTTTTCCTGACCTCATTCCATCAAGATGAGATAAATGGAGGGGAGGATAAAGAAAGGCAATGACACAAAAGCTATTTAAAAACCAAAAAGGAAGAAAAGTATCCTGTATTTATTTAGTCTGAAATAAATACTGGTTCCATTTACTGCTTTCACACTTTGCTGAAAACAGTACATCACTGCAGTTTTTATGGCTATTTTGGATTACCTGATTGATTAAATCTACAAAGAATATGAATATGAATTCTGTATAAATTCTGCCATATTGTTTACATTTTGCTTTATTCCCACCCTATATGTAATATAGAGAATTCTAACAAAAGTTTACAGTGGCCACCCTTCCTACTTTTTGTGTTGCTGCTCTGGGAAGTTTGAAACAAGAAATCCCAAACAAGAACAGGAAGAGGAAGTAGGTTTTCCATCCAGACTGTTTTCCATTCAGAAAAACTGCAATAGATTTATTATAAGAAAACATTGTGCTACAGCACACTACAAGAACTCTCAGCTTCTGCGATTGAAATTGTTCTTAAAATAGTTATATCGCTAACTTGCCATGCACAAAGAGTAACTTAGATTCAGGCTTTTAAAGCGCCACTTGATAGTCTTTAACTTGGTCAAGTTAATCCCTGAACATTTACAAATTAGACTTACCATTATCAACAAGGATGCTTGATAATTACCAGCCAAGCTGACAGTCATTCAGATTAAATTTTGTACCATATACGTACGGTATTCCTATATACTGTCAAAATGTATTAAATAACTCAAAAATAAGCAAACAGAATCTGGATAAATAAAAATAATTTCCACTTTAATATCCACCAAAATGTGGAACCTGATAGATTAAAACACACCAGATCTTTTCTTTCTAAACCTCTCTTGCTGACCTGATTTCCTTTGCTCTTCTTAACCTCTTTGCCTCAGGAGGCAGAGAAATATGCATTTAATATGCTCTTGTTCCTGATGAATGGACCTCCATGTCTTCCAGATTAATGCCCAACCCCCAAATCAACCCCCACTATTATCAAGGCTAAAATCTCAACCTTCAGCGAGCCAAACGCCATGCGAACCATCCACCTCCAATCTGTAATCTCCCCGCCTTTAATCCTTTATTCTCCGGTTTGCTTCATTCTTGTCAAGACATTACTAGGTTATCAGGCCAATCCTATTATTTCACCACCATGTGTAATGCTTAGTTAAAGTCAGTGCCTCAGTGAGGAATCACTCGAAGCAGCAAATTTGTACATGTGTTGAATTTTGATGAGTATAGCAGTATGGCAAATTTGCACTGCTGAAGCTGTATGTCTCAGCATACTGCTGTGAGCAGGCAAGCACGCATGTGTGAGCAAGCTGTCTCCGACACCTGCTGCAGCCCCGAGCAAGCTGCTGTGAGGTTAAGACAGGTCGAGAGACAAGTCCTGATGGAACATAACCTGCTGCTCTTATTCCTACACAGGTTAAATAATGGGTATGTTCTTCTGAAAGCAAACAGAAAAAATATGACTACTCTGTCCTATCATCTCATTTCCAGTAAGAGAAAACAAGCAGCCCTACAGGCACAATCATTGCTTATTATCACATTGCACACATGCAGCTACAATGTCCATATTGTCTGGCTAAGGGCAAAGAACAAGTTTAGTCTTCTAAGATGATTTGTGTCTTTTATTAGCTATTACTTGATAGCTATCATTCTCTTCAGCCACTCTCAGGCTGGATTGAAGCCATCTGGATGTACAGCTGAGTGGCTTTTACAGCTTTCTCTGTGGCCAACATGAGAAACCGAGACTACACACAAAACAAATGAGTTGGGGTTTTAGAATAAATGTAACAAAGAAGACAGAGACAGCCCTGCATTGACAAGGTCCAAAGATCTAATATTAATAATTAGAGATGCTTGGAGGAACTGGTACTTTAAGCTGAAATATGTAACTTTTATAAAAAACTGGTGATTGAAAATCAGCCACTAATTTCTGATCAGCACATTGCTATTATTAATAGTAGCACATGCAAATAACAGAACAAAATGAAGTTTTTCAACCTGCTTGAAAGTACACTTAAACCAATCTATCTTTTTTCAGTGGCATAAAAATCCTACATGTACCTTCATATATACAGTAGTGGTAGGAAACAGTTTTGTCAAAACCAAAGGTTTAACCAAGAATTAACCAAGGAGAGAAAGAAGTGTTTGTAACTGAGGTTTAAATCTCTATGTAGTTATTCAGTTCATAGACATAAAATGATATTTGACAACTAACAGATAGGAAAACAGCATGACAACAAGAGGAATTGAACTCAATTAGCAATTTCAATACTTTCTCCTTGAGAGCTGAGAGGCCTAATCAATAGCTCCTTAGACAAGCACAGAGCAGATAAAGACTGCAATATGTGATGGTCCATTGAAAGTGAATGGAAGAGTGACTTTACAGGATCCTCCATGTTCACCCAAGCAAATGAGTTTTATGTTGTGGTTTAGCTGCTTCACTACTGAGCCAGGAAATATGCTTTTATCACCATCTGATACTCGGAAGGATTCCTGTGGTCAGGGTTTTAGCTGGCTCTTAATGTCACATCTTTGATTTGCAAAGACAAATGTTCTGATTTTTTTTTTTTTTACTGATAGGCTTAGTGAAAACCGTTGCTTTCCACACTGCAATGCAAGATTAACTGTAATGTAAAATGTGAAAATATTGTAAAATGAGTCTTTTTGACATTAGCTCCAATTTTTTTCTTCAGAAAGTAACTCATATTAATATCTTTTGGGGAAAAGTGTTATATAAGAGTTTAAGTTTAGAGAGAGAGGAATTCTGTGAAAACTCCCTGTATAAACATAAGAATGAGAAAGCTGACACAATTCCTAATATAGTAACAAAAGATAGTGACATACCAACACTGAGTCAAACCAAAACAGAATCTGCAAGAAATATTTATGACATGTAACAAGAGGTAACAATATTTCATGTTAATGTTTCTTACATGAAAAACACCAAAGATATGACCACTTAATCTTATCTTTCACATGAGAATAGCTTTCACTGACATCTGTTCCAAACTCTAAGAATACATTAAGAAAAATGAACTGGTGAATTATAAAATGTAGAAAAGCCAAAGACTAAAGTCTCAGTGAGATAGAAGCCAAATAAGTAGAGCTGCAAGATATACGAATAAAGTGCAATGTTTATAATATTTGTAAATATTGTGATGACGATATTTAATAATATGATGGCAATATCTTGAGACTCTTGATAAATATTAAATTAGCATGAAAAAAAATAATAAAAGTTCATAAAACTTGAAATATAGTAGCCAACAGGTATTGCCCTCCAAACAGTCCTTTGCGACATGAATAGTCTCCAGCTTGGGGGCAAATATATCTTTCAGATGGACCAAATCCCCAAATCTTATACTTTGCAATCTTACTAAAGACAAAAAAACAGCTTTGGAGTGACTGTCACAAAGTCCTGATCTCTGTTTCAGAAAATAAGGCAGAACTGAAAATGTTTGAATAGCTCTTTAAAAAGGATAACACGATAATAAAATGTTTTTAAAGGTTGAAATAATTTGTACTAAATGATCTGAAATAGTATGTCAAAAAACAAATCCACAATCTTAGAGCCCCTTCCATCTGCCACTAATAGAAAACCCCAAACAACCTCAAACCTGTAGAGATGCACCCAAATCCCCGCCTTAAATCTCAATCCTCTTCCATCTACACCATCATAAAACCTTGAGCGAGTGTTAATCCTGACCTTCTGACCTGAAGTACTATCACAGTCTGACCAGATGCACTGTGTTCACGACCAAATCAGACAGCATAATAATCATAAGTACACATTTCTAATGAGACAGCATGGCTCCAAATGGAGTCTGTAACACGTGACAATAAAAAAAGCAGACAGTATAAAGTGGTAACCCTCTGCTGTCCACATGTGTGTCTGAGTGAGACTGGGTGTCAGAGATGGGGGTGAGGCAGAGAGCAAGCCTCAGAGGAAGGAGCGTTATAACCTGCGGATTAAATATTCTTAGCAGGGGGTTATTCTTGGCACAAGTGGGACAAAAACAGCCAGCAGCTGAACACAGACACGCGCACTGTTAAATACACAAACATGTACTTCATTGCTCACCACGCCAGTCAAATGTGGTTTGTTTGGGTTGGCTCTGGGCAGCAGGGTGACGAATGTCCCCCACTCAGCCCACCCCTGCCTGCCTGTATCATTACCCTGCTTTTTATGATGAAGTAAATTGGGTCAAAATTAAATAAAATTATTTATAGTGGAAACATTTTGTTGCAAAAACCTTAAGGACAAAACTGAATAGTTGTGCATTTCTTTTGACTAACAAACTCTCTACCAAGGAGAACACATACATACTATACAGCAAAGATTATCACGAGAAACTGGGCTTTTCTATGTGTCACAATTCAGCCACAAACCTTATGTGATAGAATAAGATGCTCATTGTAGCAAAGTGGAAGGAAAATGAATCATTTCTCAACATTTTTACAAGAAAAATCAGCGGTAAAAGCGTGGGATGCATTTGTACTCTGCTACTATTGGTCAATCATTTGGAGAACCATCATTTCCCATCTTATAGCTTCAGGCTGTCATGTACAGTTAAGTCCAATAAGTTAAGACCAATTGTTTAGTTTTACTAAGATTGTTTCTTCTGAATTAAAGACATTTTAGAATTTCAAAATGACGCAACCCACTGTTCAGAAACTATAAGAAGTGTTTGATTACTATAATACAAATTATTATTTTTTTTTTTTACAAAGGAACTGTACATCCACACAAATATCATAACAGAGCTTGGTCACAGCAATAAGTTGTATAATTTGAAGCATGTGTTCGATGTTGGCACTTTTTGGTTGAGTTTGATGCTCAGAAGGCTTTGTGGGTAGTCCACTAATCACAGGGTTTGGGGTTCAAGCCCCAAGTTCTCCACATGTCAAAGTCTAAAAGACCTCCACCTGGTGGCCCACCTTCCTGAAAAAAATCATCTGTCTGTGTGTGTTAGTGTGTAGTTTTGTTAGCAAAAGTGTTACTTTTAAATAATAAGCTAGCTTTCTGCTTCAGAGCACAACTGTGGGCCTGCTCTGCTTGGTTCAAGCTGATGCCCAGTGTTATTACTTCAGCACAGCAGGGGTTCACTCATGTCCCACTCTTATAAAAATAACACAACCTCTGACAAAGTGCACTATAGGGTTTGCCCAGGCGGCCGTGTCTGCTTGTGGTAGAAAATGAAACAATAAAAATGCTGGCAGGGGTTAAAGATTCCTGCATTTTATGTAACATGCACTCCTTTCCGTATTCAGTAAACCATTTGGAATGATGATCAGCTCAGTTTTTCTGCACTTTTGTATTCCAATGACTCTACAGAAAGGAAAAGGTACAGCAGACATGAAACCAAAAAGGAAAACATGGAGGAGAAGGAGGCTGACACAGAGGGGAATTATTTTTGAAACCTAAAGTCTGACAATGTAGATCATTGATTCCAACTATTTATATTCCTTGTCTTTCTCTTCTGTTCTCTCTGTCCACTTCCCTGTCAAGAAGTGGACATTCTGACCTAAACACAGAGTGCATAGAAATGATAGCATTCATGACTTTGCTGAGATAAATATAAAAAGTTTAAAAATCAGAGATTGTGACAGCAGCACATCTAAATGCAACCAAACAGCTTTGAATGGTTAGATTTTATGTATATATGTATTAAATGATATTTAGATTTTGTTAAAGTCAAAAAATAACCTTGCTATAGAGGTGAAGTTCTACTGAATTGGCTATTTGCAGCAGGTCTTCAAAATGTGTCCTAATGAGCCATGGGTCTTGTACTACAAGGGTTCAACAAAGTTTCTTTAACAGATCAAGGTCAACAAACCCAAAGCTGGTTTTCTAATTGGCAAGTCATGTCCAGTTTGCCAATTATGAAAACATAGCTTAGCAAATGTCCTCTAAATTATTCACAATGAATAAGCAGGAAGTTAGATTGTAAAAATAAAGTAACAAATGAGCCAGGGGTTTAAGCTTATGTAAAATGTACAAGTCATTCTACCAGGAACAGTGGCTGGTTAAAGCTGCAAAAGGTAACTCAGTGTTGTAGGGCAATTATGTCAACATCAGGACTAACCTGCACAACGTGCTTTTATAACATGCAAAAACTTGTCCTCTTTGGTGTTTCAAGAATGGCAATAATACCAATGAAGACATTACAACAATAACAAGGAATATGAAAGAAGGAATGAAAACAGACGGCATGGCATCATTTTTCTATTATGCTCCTTGTCTGAGAAACAGTCTTCTGTTTCTGCTGATGATTTAAAAAAAAAAAAACGTATGTCTTTGATTGGGCTTTTAGTTGAGTTTTTAAATTTGAAATGATTAATTTCCAATTTAACCTCATCCACATCTGTAGCTTTACAGATTTAATCCAAAAGTTGTTCAGATGCCTAACGGATTTAAATTTACCCAAGAGCTATGTTTATGTTAGGAAATGAGAAGGTAACTCTCAAATGATTATACAACAATGTAGAAGATTATTTACTTTGAAAGAATGTGATTCTTTCTTGTATTTTAATACAAAGAAGGTACATCCAAAACAATTTATACTATTTTCAGTGGGAACATATTTATTGGGAGTTACAGTAATCAAAACTTTCTTATAATGGCTGAAAAGCTTTTTTTACACGTTTCCATTGGTGTGTTGCTGATTTATCTTGGTGATGAGCTTTATGTCATCAAGGATCAGGCTGGAAACGTTCTCATTGTTTATTTGCCATTGCCTCTTGTTTTCATTATTTTGTAAAGCTTTTTTTGAAAAATTCTGTATGAATAGAATTTGTTTGATTGACTAATAAAATATGTTCAATATTTTTATTTTTAATATGAATTAAGCAGAATTGTTAAAAAATTTTAAAAATCCTGATAATGTTCAATTCTAAACTTTAGCTGACAATGTTATTTAATCATAAATCGCAATTCAATATTCCTGTAACCATATTCAATTTCTATCAGCACACTAATGCAAATCTAATACAAATCAATCTGAGTGCTCGTTTTAAAGCAGAGTCCATGCTCCTCTTTACCAAGGAGAGTGCTGTCGTTTCTGGGTACAATAACAGCCTGCTTTCACCTTACAACCTGCAGACATGGTTTCCTGAAACGTGGTGCCAGGTCGTGAATCGCCTGCCAGCTGCTGCCTCCTTTCCTTTTGTTCCAACTCATTTAAGAGCTTTGATGTGAAGGGAAAACAGCTATATTATCTACAGCATGTGTAAACGTGCCTGTAGGATTTATGTGCTCTGGTGGACTCCTTTTGCTGGGCTTAAGCCACACCTGTCGTCTTACCTTTGAGAGCGTCGCTGCTGCAAAGCTAAGGAGACAGGTAGGTGTGGCTTGTTCAGACTGCAGGGCTTTCTGAGAAAGTGTGACGATTCATTAGAGAGAAAGTTTGTTTTTTTTGCTGATGAGAATAAAATTGCAAGTCTGGACAGTCGAACCTGCAGAGGCCTGAAGTTTCTTATTATAGGACAGAAGCTGTAAGACACACCTTTGCTGCTCTGCAGGCTGTGGGTTTGCAGCTCATTATCAAAAGGATTGAATTTCAATGTGACTGCCCTGGAGGCAAAGAAAAAGAACAGCTGTGTTTCCATCTGAGGGTCCAACAGAAAAACTTTTAGAAATTTAAATTTACACAAAACAATATGGTTTGAAGGGAATAAACATGGCTGCTGTGTAACATGAACATTACAGTACTTGCATGGGGTAAATTATTTATTTGTAGACTCTATTGGTGGCAATCTATTACTTTACATAAACCTCATTGCATTGAAGTAAGTATTATGTTACACAAGATGATAATTTGGAAGAGAAAAGTTAAAAGTATTGTCATGGTTCTCTGGATGCTGACTTATTTATACCTGAAATTGTTTCATGAAAAATGACTCAATAGAAATCAAGGCTTAACTTGAATATTGTTGATTTAACTGTTTATTCCCATCTATTCAGTAACACTCTGAAAATATAAAGAGGTTAAAACCCAGTAACACACTCATGTCAGGGTTGTATTTACCCAAGAGCATTTTGATGCTAGCTAAGCTTATCTCCAAAATATTATAACACCTGAGTAATTATACATCGTAGATTTTCCAAAAATAATGCCTAATGCACATTTTTAGTTAAAACCACATACATTCATAACCAGGGGGCATGTAACTGTACATTTTTTATTAGTTTATTTTTACATTTGTAATCTGTTGCATTAAGCTGTAATGTTCAAATTAAAGTAAAGAATCATACTGAATACAGAGAGGAGGTGATAAAGTAAGCTAAAGTAGCTTACCACTCTCCATCTGCTGTTACAGCACTGCAATTAAACAATTTGCTTCCATAACCACCTGCGTTATATGGTCTCTGTGCTGCTGTGGTTTTTACAGCCAAACCACAGTGATCAGGTAGCCGTGTGCAGAAAGTAAAACAGCATTCCTCAGAGTTTAATTTCTCACTTCACTTCCTGCTTGAGTCCATGTCTTGTTCAAGCTTTATGATGCAGTAATGTGATCGGATTAATGTGTAGCCAGCAGAATTGCTTTCATCCCTAAATGTCCCATTTCAATGCTTTTGCCTTACAGCAGTCGCCCTCTGCCAGGTGTGTTCCTTTTATTTGTACAAGAAGGACCATGGAACAAGCTGGTGCTCAGTGAAGTTGGTTTAATTACTTTACAAGTACCTGAAAGTACTAACAGTTTATTTAAAGATAAAGACCTGTTAGAAGATTACTATTTTCATGAACAGGGTTGTCACTTTGAGCTTGATATGTTCATGTAGACAGACTGGTAACTTCATTTGTGTATTTGTATGGTTGGTAATAGCGTGTTGCTTTTACACTATGCAAGTACTGCTTTTTTTTCTGTTGGTGAAAATGTCTGAAATAAATTCATCAATTCAAATATTACATATGTTTCTTTGTTTATTTAAAGTGGCTGAAAAAAACATGTACATATGCGTCCCATAAAGTTTATCTATTTATTCTCAATGTCTGTATGCTGTGAGCGCCTGTA
>NW_015113022.1:334719-362488 GCF_001443285.1 Poecilia latipinna
CTGTAAGCAAAAGTCAAACTTGTTGTTTGTGCACACAGTCTTTGCCAGTAAATCTGATTTTGATTCGTGTTATCTATTGGAAAATACCTTCTTAGTTAAATGAACATACATTTAATTATTAATCTTGCAGGGTTCTGACTAATTGTGAGCCTATGAGTTGTGTTCCAGTTCCCATATCCATATTAAACAGGGTGACATTAAAGTTTAAGAGCCTTAACGAGTCCACCTTGACAAATAAAGTTTTATTTCAGCTTGAAACTAACTTTGACAGGAAACTCCAGCTTTATTGGTTAATAATCATTAGGAGAGTCATTACTGTGTATATCAGAAGTACCCCACGAACCTAAGTGTTACTTTAGCGAAGCAGATGCGCTGCTGCACTGAAAGTGTGCATGTGAAGCTCCTGCTTACAGTTCTGCAATCAGCTTACTATAAGTGCCAGGCATGCTTCAAGTTTAGAGATGATGTCACAATCTCACTTCCTGATTTAAGTTTGCATGATGTCTGAAATCTTAATAACAGCTTGTTTAATACCAGAGCTATGAGCATACTAACTCTGCTTCTTTTCCACTTCCCTTTTCAGTTCCACTAATCATCACCATGTTTGTCTTAACTGCAACCTTGGAAAAAAACACACATATATATTATTTTGTGCACTGAACAACCGAGCTTCTGTCACAAACAGAACTGGATTTACCAGGGATTATACATGAGTGAAATAAACTGTTCTCATGGGAGAAAACAAACATAAAGCCACAAAGAACTGAAGGCTGGAGTCGCTGTGTGATTGCTGGGCAGTGCAACTAATAGCCTCACCGCTAAAATATTTATCAGGCCTAGTCCAGCTGGAGTCAGATAGTCGATATCAAAGTGTCAGTAATGACGTTGGCTGGAGCTCTTTGGTGATGAGCTTTATCAGTATTTAATCTCTGTTTCCACGTACTTTATAAGTCAGATTGGGCGGTTTGGTGCATTTGATAACTTAGGCATCTCCAATGGGGGAATTTAATATCAAAGTACTTTCTAGCATGCATTAGATGTTGATAGAGTAGATTTGTTTCCAATCAAATTATTTTTATTTCTAAACTTAAAGGGAGCAATGGGCAGCAATGTGGCAATGTTTGAGAAAGCCAAACTCTAACTGAAATGGCAACTTGATAGGTAATATTTCAGCTTTATGATCAGTCAGACTGATTGAGTTCAGTAAATATTAAAAGGCTTGATTGAGTACTAATGCACAGCACATTTTTTAGATTTAGATTTTCAATAATATATTGAGAAACATGCATTTTTCAGTCAACTTCACAATTATAGGATGCTTTGTTTTGCTGTCAAAACATGTTGCCATGCGGGTAAATTGCCACGAATGTTCACTTTTTTGTTATTTAAATTTAAAGAGCATTGGGGTTTTATTCCCCTGCCTCAAAACTTAACTAAACATGCAGAATTTTAGTCAAGCAAACCAAACAGGAATATCTTTGTCTCAGTAAATCTAAAACATTAAAGTTTTTTTTTGCAAATCTGCCTTATTAAAATAAAGGCAAACAACTTTGAAGGTTGATTCATTTTCATTTTCTTTGTCTAGTGAAATGTTTTAGTCTGTTTTTAGTGAGAAGAATGTGATATGGGTTCCTCGCTCTTTGAAAATGGTTGTTGTGTTAAACTTTTGTTAGACTCAGAATTAGCCACTCAAATAAAAGTGTGTCAATATGACTGAGAATCCTGCATTAAGAGGACTGAATGAAAAAAATGCAGGGCGTGTCGCTGCACGCGTTTCAAACCATGACTGAGAATCTACTGCAACAAAAAGCGAGACAACAAAAGCAAAAGAGCTGAGGCAAGTCATGCCCTAATTTCCCTCTCTTATATTCTACCTAACAACCACAGCAAGACCCCCAACCCCCACTGTGATGCAATTTATATATCTCTGAAAAGAACAAAAGAATGAATATAAACTCATTCTCTTCATCCAGATCTGGGCACATCTGCAGCAAAACTGCAGACAAAATGATGAATATGTACAAAAAGCCAAAAGATGGACGTTATTCTCCAGTGTGACAAGTTCAGTTTTCGGATACCACAGCTCAATTTTCTGCCCCCATTCTTTTCATTGCTTCGCTCGGATCCATAACCTAGATATCTCCACTCAGATCTCCTCCATAAACAGCATGAATGACAACAACACCCTCTCTTCTTCTTTCCTTTCCCAGCGACACTTTTTCTTCCTTAGCCCAGCAGCACATACTCCGCCTTTGCTCTGAACATTTTAAAAGGAGGTTCACTCAAGCTCTGCTAGAGAATTAGTTATGGTGTTTTGTGTTTGTGTGTCTATGACCCTCGTTTATCAGTCTAGTTGACAGCTGAGCCACTGAATGACTGCCATTGCCTTTTCCTACAACTCACCAACAACAGCGTGGGTGGCTACAGATATGTAAAGACAGAGTTACAGAAAAAAAGCAAAGAATCAGAGAGACTTGCAGCACAGCGGTGTGTTTCAGGGAATTTCCACCTCTCCTTCCCTAGGACTTTTACACGCAAGTCCTCAGTTATCCAGCAGCTTGTTTGTGAGGTTATGAGCACTTTAAGGTTCTGTTTGATGTCAAAGTAAATGCTTCAAAGCAGTACCACCATGAAGATGATGATGATGGGTGGGAAGATGTTCTTAAACCAGTGCCAAAGCACACGGCACATGCCTGGGCAAAGCATGGGCTTTATAGGATCAAGCCCCACATCAGGTCAGTCTTACTGTGGAACCGTAGGTTGAGGGAACTGTTGTCTCAAAATGTTCAGCCTGTACAATCTCTTTTCCCCATGAGTAAATATAATCCAAAATGTGATTTTTTTATTAGTTTGTTGTTCAAAATAAACAGGAGAAAGGCAATGACTTCAAGCTTTTGGCATCTGTACATCTTGACCACTTCCAGCACTATTTGTTGGTCCAACAAACTTCTGCCAAATATTTGTTAGCATGGAGGAACACTGCTGTTTTTCTTTGCATTTATCCTCATGGCTAAACACAGTGAAACCTGCATTTCTATAAACACATTTCTGCCAGTATTTGACATAAAAATTTAGATTTTTGTATAAAACAAATGCTTAAAAAATCCACATTTCAGTCAGAATAGGTTATTTTGCAAGATAAAAAGTCAATTTCAAGAATGTTGCTAATATCAATATATTAACAACAAAAATCTTTCATGAAAGAAAAATAGTCTGAGAGATGCTTTCTGACAGACTGAAAACATGCCAACCTTAAGAGTCTGGGTCACATAAAACTAAGTATCTTGTTTCCAGCAAGGCATCAGAATGTCAGGCTGGTAATTAGGGTTTATTTGGCCGATTAAGTCGTGTCATGTTAGAGGTGGAGTAGTGAACTACACATGTTTACAGCCTCCATAATGACAGGCTGTGTCTGCCTTAAAATGACAATCTGTCAGCACACGGACATGCAAGTATATATTAATACAAAAGTATTTTATACATGTAAAAATTTATGTTATTTACATTTTTGTATGTTTAAAAAATATTTCATCAAGAGAAGCCCTGTAGCTTGAGTTTGTGTGCTGACAACTTCTGACATGCTACTCTCTGTAGCTGCAACAGTAAGGCAACCAGTTCAACCCACAGAAACAGGATGGAGCTGCTACAAACTTGCTATGCAGTGGATGAATGTGTGAAATTGTGCTGCATTCAAAAAGTCACACTTATGTGTAATGACTTGTCAAAACTGCTTCTAAAGAAGTTTCATATGTTTCTCACCATACTTGATACTTATCTGCAATCATCTTTGGCAACAAAACCCAAGAGGCAGCACCATCGCCGTAAAAGCTTAGCTTTTACTGGCTTTTTAACAACATTATTTTTCTCTCTTCTAGAAAACAGTTTACTTTGTAATTTCCTCTAGAGGTACAAGTCTATAAAAAGTTTTATAATATACTTCTATGGTTTCTGCTCCAATTCAAAATATCTACAACAGTTTGTCCTTACAAAATGTTTTGTCCTTAACAAAAATCAAGCTACAGACAGAAGCAATTGAATATAAAGCAGAAGTACTATGTTTCATGGTAACAGAAAGCCGGTTTCATTTTATCAATGTTTAATTCAGAATAAAAACACAAGTGAAAGCCTTCATAGATACAAGAAACAGTCCCTCACTATTTAAACTTTAAGGACTTTCCATATATCTGCTCAGTGGCAGAGGAGGTGGAGGTGTAATAAATCAAAGACTGGCTGCAACATCTTGCAGCAGGCACAAAGACCTCCAGAAATCAGATCATCCTTTGTGAGGTCCAGTCTTCTGGTACAAAACCAGTATGGTTTTTAATAGCTGCAAACTAAACTGAGAAGATTGGTAGTGGCAGAGCATTCATGCTACTTTAACATAGCATGGCACAGCTGTTGCTGATGTAACAGGGGTTAAAAGTTCAAGTAGCCCATAAAGAAAGAAAGATAGAGGCAAGATTTCCATTTACTGAATCTCAACTATAGCATTGTTTACAAGTCTTACAAGTCCAAGACTCTAATCACCAAAAAAGGCCTTCTGTAGTCTGATGCACACCTCATTGCTGAGCTACAGTTGGTTCATGAGGCTCAAGTCCCAAATTTTGAGTTTAAGTCAAGAACTGGGTCTTGGAATCTAAGCTGAATATGAAGTTTTTTGGAACTTTTGCAACTTAAAAATGACTTGAGTCTGAGAATTTTTATGTTACTTTATTTAATGAGGAAGCAACTACTGAGATCTAAAATCCAGATCACAATTTTAAAAGTGATCTGGACAAAATAAATATATAGTTATGTTGGTTGTGCAGTGTATGGTGTTGGGCTAGTCCATTCTGAGTCTAAGACTCTAGACTCAGATTCTTTCTGGTGCAAAGCAACTTACCATTACTCCAGTTGTTTCTTTTATTAAATTAACAGGAGAAAAGTAATGTGAACTTGAAGATATATCATGAACCACTTGCAAGGTCAAAATGTCATTTGTGTGTCAAATTATTTTTGCTGTGCAAGCAGGAATTTTGGAAACTTCATTTCCACCCCAGGACTTTCTCTAATGAACTTTATGAGTCTTGCCAACAGTTCTCTGGCAACATATTGCATGAGAAAACAGTCCCTGGTTCCAGTCTCTCATTATCCTCACAGTCTTTCCAAAAAAAAAAAAAAATCCACTGTAAAGTAAATCCAGCTGACTTAGAGCAAACAGATGAGTAACATTAATTGGCATAAAACAGAGAACATAACATTTTTAATGTGATTTTAAATGTGATTTCCTGACACTAGTGAAATTCTAGGATTTGGTCACTCCGAAAAAACAAGGCCTTCACAGTAATTTTTTTCATAATATTTCAAATAAATTTCAAATAATGCAAACAAGGAGGCAGTAAAGCACTAGCTGCTAGTTGTATTAACCTCATAAAGCTAGTAGCAGCAGCAGTTCTGTGTGGGAATGTCACTGCACGATCTGTCCCGGAGGCACAATTCATGCTGTTAGCTCATTTTCTTAAGTGCTAAAAGAATATGATGTAAAGAGAATCCATCCATCCATTCATTTTCTGTACACCCTTGTCCCTAGCGGGGTCGGGAGGGGTGCTGGTGCTCATCTCCAGCAAACATTTGGGGCAAGAGGCGGGGTCACCCTGGACAGGTCGCCATTGTAGTGGAATTAGATAAACTGAAAGTAGATCCTGTAAACTGTGACTCTGAAAAAGGCCTTCTAGGAAAAAGGCACAGTAAAGGGCATTAAAAACAAAACACAGAAAACACTAAATGATCAATATGTTGTTATTAGATAATGAATTGATGAAAGTAGTGCATAGTAAAGAAATTGTTCATATTAATAGAGATAATGTTTTTACAAAGTAATTAGTGTAAAGTATTACATTTTATACAACACATCATGTTAAATAAAAATAAAAGCCGTGACTGAATTTCAGGCTCACAATTCAAATAGGGGACATTTGTATTTATTCAAATATTAATGTTATAGTGAATGTTATAGTAAAAACTGTTTTATCTTCAGTTCTTCCTCACCAGTCGCTGAGTTATCAACTTATAAACAAACATCAAAACAAGCACAGTAGAAATGAAAAAATCATGATGGGATTTTCCTGAAAATTAAAACGTGAAGTTTTTGTAAATGATATTCAACATTATTTCAGCAATCAGCTTTTATCAGCATAAAGCGGACAGCACAGCCGTCAGCATACCAACATAAATGCCAGCACTCAACAGTTTGGATGAAAGCAAACACTCTCCCTGAATGCCCCGTAATAATACAAGCCGATAGGGACAAACGTGCTGACAGCTTGAGAGCACACTATGCACTGTGTGCACTGTCAAATCAGCCTGATCTCAACTGTTCCTGTTATGTCCTTCATCAGTAACACATACAGGAACAAACTCATTGGCACAATTGATGTGTTGATGTGTAAAAACCCTAAAAATCTGCTTTATGGCTTATGTAGCATAATATAACTTTGAAAATACATAAAGTTTGAACTGTTAATGTGAGTATGTAGTAGCATCACCAAGTTTTATATCAGCCAGGAAATGTAATTAAAGTGCTAAATGGTTACTTGAATCTGATGCAAGGACAAATCCATTTCTATGTTAGCATCAGAAATGTAAACATGAAAACCTTGTCAGAAACAGTTATGAAGTTAGATGTTGCACATGTGGCATGGACAGTCATGGTGTCCATCACTTTTATTAAGTCAACACTGTTTTAAAACGATTAATAAGATACAAGCGGGATAATTGTTAAGCAGCAGACTGCAGGCTAGCTATGTGAGCAGATAGCCTGACTAATTAACCGACTAATACTAGCTTGTTTTACCTGTGTTATTCTAAAAGTATAATGGCAAATGGCTATAATATACAAGCAGGTATCTAAATCAAATGAAATCAGACTCATATTGCGCTTTTAGCAGGACACTCGAAGATGCTTTACATGAGATCAGGAATTTCCATTTGTGCATACATGCACACACTGATGATTGTGTAATGAGCTCAGGTGACCTGCAGTTCCACCGGGTGTTAGCTAATTGCTGCTGGCTAGTCTGAAGGAGTTAAGCGGGGGAAGTTTGGAAACTGCAGCACCAAGGAGGCATTGTGCTTCAAAGGCGGAGCTAGGTCCACCTAGACGTTTTGTACAACTTAATGGTTGTTATGGGAGATTAAAGGATTTCTCAAATATGCATGAAAAAATCAAGGAGGAGTTTTTGATGAGGGAATCACATTACAACATGATGTAAAGCTCAAAAAAGTGGATTTTACATAATATTGTCCCTTTAACAAAAAGCAAATATTCCATGTTGCTTTATATTTCAGTATACATTACAAGAAATTACCATGGAGATCTCATATCAGCCTGTAGCTAGCTCTAACTTTATGCTATGTTATATGAGCTGATAAATTGCTGGGAATAACGGTGCCAAAGGTCGTTTTCTTCTTTTTTAAGCAATTCTATGCTGTTTTTTTCTTCTCCTTCTAATTGATGTTCTCCTATTAAAGACTGGATTAATACACTGCAAAATAAATAAATATTTCAAGGATTTTTACCACAGTTACAGGACACTCAAGCATGTTTGTTTATAAATCACTTACACGGTGTCAGGCACCTTATGGAGATGTGTTTTTGTTTGCGTCTTTGTTTTAAATCAGCCGTTTCCATCAGTCCCGTTCAAATTGCACACATACACCTGTCCAGCTTTACTTACATTTCAGAGCCTGGATCAGCGCTTTGCCGTCTTTAATCAGCTCCTTGATGAACTTGTTGGTTTTGTCCAGCTCCAGTTCGTGGGACTTGAGCCTGTCCCTGAACTGCGGGCTGTCCAGGTAGCAGTCACTAAACTCCAGAGCGGGTAGTCCCATCTTCTACTAATCCACGAACACCAAAGAAACAAAAAAAAAAACAACAACTCGGAACCAGCGGAGAAAAGAGGAAAAAGATGTGAAGCAGGAGGGAGGGAGCCAATACTACTACTTCTACTGCCTCCGCAATGATGGAAAATACAATTGCAACATGTACAACAGCAGTTCCAGGAAACTGTCCCTACATAACCCTATTTATTTTCAATTGTACGCACCAGCAGGAGTTATCTTATTTCTCCAACAAAATAAAATAAAATAAAATAAAAAATAAAGGAGCTTGGTGCGCTGAAACGCAAAGGTATCCACAGTCTCAGGTAAAACTGGTGCTACATTCCTCTCGACCAGGACGTTTTGGATTTAAAAAAGCTTCCGAGGAGGGATGGAGGGAGAGAGAAAAAAACAAAGCTCAGCTCCAGCTCCCCGCAGCTCCTACCGTGGAGCTATACGTTTTCTGCTGGGCGGCTTTAAAACAAGCCCGTTCACAATCAGCACATCCCCGCAGACGACCAGAAACCTACTCCAACACGGATAATCCCCCGACTGACGTCCATTCTGACCAATGGGACGCATGGAATGGAGAGCGTCACCAATGGGGCGGGCGCACGTGGGACACTCCAGAGCTCAGATAAAAAAAAATTATAAAGAGCACTCACTCTGATCAAGTTTTTGGATACGGTTTTATGAGCGATTTTGCTGTATACCATTCTTTTGATAAGAAAAACTACTTTTCAGACTTTTCCACTAAGGCAGTTCATTGTTGAACTTACTATTCATGGTGTGTTGTGCCTAAAGAACAATCATGGGTGGTTGGTTTAATTCTTTAGCAATTGTAAGCTATAGTTTAATAAAGATATTAAACAATAACAATAATCTGTGTGCACATGCCACTGGTGACATCACATAAGACATAAAACAACTGATCGTGGTTGTCTTGAGTAATTTGTTTTTGTTTTATTTTTCACTTGTTTACTCCAATGCTAAGACAAAAAATAGCAAAGAGGACTCCGTTGAGTAATGTTTCTAGATAAGATTTTATATGACAGATATTTTATTGCATATAACTCACATACTCACTTTACACCTCCAGATCAGCATGTCATGGTTTCTCCGTTGTTCAGCTTTTTTATTTAGCTAAAATAATAGAAAAACAAGTTTCTATGCACATATGCCTCTCATCACATCTCATATTACATAAAGCAACAAATCAAAGTGCTTTATGCAGGCGCATCTTTGATTTGTTTTTTTTCCCTCTTTGCTTGTTGGCACAGACCATCATGGATTCGGTGTCAAATGATGGCTTAAACACCAGAGTTGCAGCTGACAACTGTTTAAATACAACTTGAACAATGTATCTTTCAAAATTTTGTTGTCCACTACAACATTTACAAAACGGCTTTAATAAAGCCAACTGTAATATTCTTCCACAAATCTATTCATCGTGACCCAGTATATTACTCTTTTATTGCCCCTGTATATTTATTCACAGAATGGTCATTTTAATAATGTGGACTATTTTAGTTTTAACTGCTCCAATGAGCTGAATAGGAATCCAAAACAGTTCAAATATTTACCCCCAAAAAACAAAACATGCATTAATGTAGAAGATGTTTTCATAAATATATCCACATATATTTGAGCTGGTTTGTTTCAATTTACATATGATGATTAAAAATTGTGAAGAGATTCCCAACACACTTAGATCAGAAGGATTTTGGTTGTGAAAGGTCAGGTTATAGCTAATTTAATCTGATAGGACATTCTCTTACGCATAGACGATCTTTGCGTTTAGCGGGACCGGAGCTAACTGGAGCTTTTGGCAAAATACTCCAATGATTTGCCATAGCGGAGAAGACGCTGATGTCATTTCAAAGGAAACAGGGAATTTCTCTGCCTGATGGTTCTAAATGCATCACTTCTAACGGCCTCTGTTGGTAGAAGTTAGCACTACAATTGATATCTAAGAGGTGATTGAAACAGTTGATAGTGTCTTTTTTATCATTGTTATAGTGATAAAATAAAACTAATAAAATATTTTCTTTGTTAAAAATTCTAATTAGAGGACAGTTTTTTTTTTAATCATTGTGAAATATCCATGACAGACTCTTTGCAGCAGATGGTTTCAAGTCTCCAAAAGCAACAAAACTCCTTTACAAAAACAAAAATATGACACTGAAAACAAACAAAACAGCTGGGTATTTTAAGTATTAATTGGCAGTTCAAAGCCACCTGGTCTAAATATGTGTTATTTGAACTAAGAATATATCATTGTTGATATTATTTTTACAAAAACTAAACCCACACTTTAACCCAATAAGAAAAAAAGTTTTTCTGGCAATAGCTCAGAGACACACTCAGGACAAAAAACCTTCTATAAACACACCCAGGAGTTTAGACATCATAATTAATCTATCATGCATATTTTTGGACATTGGGAGGAAGCTAGAGTACCAGGCAAAAATCCACACTTGAATATGGACAACATGCCAATTTAAACCTAGGATCTTCTTGTTCCGAAGCAATAATACCAACATCACATAATACACCAAAATAAACAAATTCAAAAACAGAAATGAACAACATGTTCCTACAAACAGAGAAAACATAGACTAGTGGTCAACCTTCCCAGTGTTGCTGCCTAGCAAAATTACTTTGAGAGAGCATAAGCAACTCATACAAGAAGCCACAAAATAACCCAGAAAAGCATCTAAAGTAAGTGCTGCAGGCTTCACTTTCCTCAGATAAAGTCAGCAAAGGAGAGTGCGCCAAAAAATCTCCATTCGTTGCCAGGTTTTGTAAGAAAAATACATAGATATTCATATTTGCTTCAGTAAACAAGAATCAAGGGAGATCTTTTGTACAGGGAACCAGAAAATCACTTCAGTTA
This sequence comes from Poecilia latipinna, assembly GCF_001443285.1. Taxonomy (NCBI): domain Eukaryota; kingdom Metazoa; phylum Chordata; class Actinopteri; order Cyprinodontiformes; family Poeciliidae; genus Poecilia; species Poecilia latipinna. The sequence continues at coordinate 345,473 of NW_015113022.1, forward strand.
AAAAATGTGTGACTATTTAGTTGACTAAAAAGAGTTGAAAAGCAGGTTTTGCAGAATGCTAAAACATATCTATAGTGCTATCAAAAAATTGACAGCACTATATTGATCATTCATTTCTTGCTTGTCTCACTTACATGTTTCAGATGGTCAAACCATTTTTTTTATAATCAAACAAAGATAACCAGTATATATATATATATATATAAAACTCTCATTGCTTCTAACCTAGTTACTGGTTATGCTTACTAGAGGTGGCAACAACTGCAATATAATTACAGAGGGATCCAATTGTAGCAAGTGTTTTTAACAAAATGACTATATAAGGCCAACTGCCTTGCACTTGAAGAGATGAACTGACTTCATAAAGTTCATCAAACTTCTCTAAAGCGTCACAAGTTTGGATCCCCTTTTTTAATGTATTTCACACATGTCATTGACACATGCAGCTTGTTTATGCTTCATGTGTTAAAACAGTTCAGATTTAGAAGCATGGCTTCCTTCCCCAAAATCTGAGAGCATTGGCATCTGGTTGCTCACTCATTTCTCCATCTGCCTCAGTCTGCTCGACTGTTCACCCACACTCAGGAAGTGGTCTGTTATTTGTGTATGTTTTAAAATGCAGGAGGCAGGTTCAAAAACCGGATTTACCCAGTTTGCAATCAGGTACAATACGTGCAAACTATATTTAGATTTGGCAGCTGCTGGTCTGAGTCTCTGATAACACACAAGAAAAATGAACTTTAAGTCTGAGGTTTTGTCATCCAACAAAGGTTTGGTCTTTGATGTATTGCTAGAACTGAAACTTTTTTTGCCTTTTCTTCTAGCTGTCGAGTTATAAAATGAAATTCTATATACAAACAGGGTTCACAATGCTTAGATGTACAACATAATTAATATGTGGATGATATCAGGTTCTTCATTTGATTCATCTCAAAATATGTCCAAGACACACTGAGGTCAGGGACATTAATATATATTCACAACATAAATAAAAATCCTAATCAGCATAATTCCAAAAGTAACCCTCTCCTTATGTTTTATGGCCATCAAGATGAAGCTAACTGAATATTCAAGGCCTCTTGTAACTTTTTCTGTCAGTAGCTCCGATAAGTTTTAATCTCGAATAATAAAATAGACTGAAACAACTGCTAAGCAATTGACCCATGGTCTATTTCTTATTTTTATTTTGCAAGTGAGGTTCCTCTTTGAACATGCTAAAGATGTCTTAAAATTAAGTTTTTAATCCACATATCAAAATTATATTCCTAGAATATTAAATATATGTATCCTGTAGGGAATACGTTTTTCTTTCTTTTTTTGTAAACACCAAACACAAAAACCTTAGATCCTGAATTTGAAAACTTTAAGTCATCTCAATTTCTCTTCCTTCTTCATTAAAAGCACCTCACAAAAGACCTTGACATTTATTCACCTTACAGCCACAGACATAATGTTGGGATTTTACATAAACTATCACATGGTCAGCTGGAAGGAAAATAAAGCATGTCTTTGATTTTTTTTGTCTCTTTTTGCAAATAAAAACTGAAGAGGGTTAATGCATTTGCATTACTCAGACCTTTTTACTCTGATTACTTTTATTTACAGTTTGCCACAAACCATCTAGGAAACAACACAAACATGTGGAAGAAGACTCAGGTCAGAATTTGTTTGGCCTATCTGAAAAACACTATTTCCCTTCTGACATACAAGACTACTAGTAAGGCTGTATCATCATTTAATCCTTAACTTGCTAAACTTTACAACCTTTCTTGTCATTAAACTTTATACTCTAAAGTATAAAGAGAAAAGGCCGCTTTCTAAGTCAGGTTTCACTTTCACGTGTGCCATGATTTGACTTTAGCTGTTTAGTGTTTGTCTCTTTAAATAAATCAAAAAGAATTGTTTTGATTGATTCTTGTTCCTCTGATAATTTTATGAAGCTCCTTACAGAAAAATGCAATCCTAAAAGAGACAGATTCATACGGTGTATGTAGTGCTGAATTATTTTAATTAATTATAAAAGTTTATTGATGTATTGTCACAAATAAATGTTGGAGGTTTATACATTTATGTTAATTTACTACATAAATCCTTGACTGACCTTTTTTTAATACACCTGTTTGGGAAATACTTTAAAGTGGCAAATAATGTTGCACTTGCCTTAATGTTTATGTCAAAATCTCTAAATATGTGAGAATTACCAAAAAAAAAAAAAAAAAAAAAAAGCATGATAAAACTATCTAGTAGCTCAAGTCTGTTTTTTCTGTTTTTTAAATTTGACATTTTTAAACATTGTATTGATAATACTGAATTATCTAATTCAGGTTTTTGAAGACTTTCATTTGTAATAAAGTTAACCTGTTCTGCCACCTGCTGGTTCAAAAACATAACATGTGCACATCCACACAGGAAGTAATGTGATTACTAGTATTACCTCTTTTGGATGAAGTAACTTCTGTGAGTCTGTTCTTCTAGCAATCTAACAGTTTCTGACCTTGGTTATAGGAAAGTTTGCACCAGTCCTCACTTTAAATATGATTTTTTTTTTTTTTTTTTTTACTGAAACCCTCTCAAAGTTTGCAGTCATATCCTTACTATCACAACTTTTTTTTTTCTTTTTTTACTGAAGCTGTTGATCACAAAAATCCACCCAGCTGACAAAGAGCACAAGTGGAAGTGGGCCTCCAAAGTCAAGTTCTGCCAAAGGCCCTCAACAAAACTGGATCAAATCTGTAAAAGATATTTTCCTGGTATGACACAAGATTGTCATCATTGCTGTTTCTTTTTTTAACCCCCTCTTATTTAAAACAAAATTTATAATGCATAAATTTGAGAGGCAAAGTGCCAAAGTGATTTAATGCATAATGTCTGCAGGCATGTGAAGTAGATTATTACCTTGTGTGACCTCAGGGCCCAATCCTATAGGAGAAGGTAGAAGGTAACTGCAGTCATCTCTTTTATTTTATATAAATGTTTATAGTTGCATTAGTCTCAGGCATTAGTGCTCACATAGTTAGAAAGCTCTGTTATTTTCCAGACTTTGGCTCAGTACTGTGTCCTGGATGCTTGTGTCACTCTTTCTCAGCCCCTCTCTGTAGTCTGAGAGGATAATTTTAGTTCTGACGCTGGCTTGTTAAAATGAGTCCTCTGACGCTGCTGGAGGGGCGGCGATATTAGTGAGAAGAGGACTGAGAACAAATTACAAACTTATATATAAAAAGCAGACACTTCTCAAGTGCAAGGAAGGATGACAAACTTGTTCCAACCAAAAAACAAGAGAAAGAAAGGAGGACATGTTGGCACTCACATGACTTTCCCACAGGTACGTGACAGATTATTATTACAGAGTGAGAATGTGATTAGAAATAGAGCTATGGATTACCAAACTTTTTATCTACTGATGTCTGCGTGGACTCTGTCACCCAGGCCAAAATAAAGCTGGATGTCTAAGCAAAAAGTGTTTCTAGTTCATGAAGGCATTTCACCTCTTGTTCTTCAGGTCCAGCAGGCTGATGAGGAGATAAGGCACTGACACTTCTCAAACAACTAAACCCAGATGAAGTTTCCTCTTCTTTTAGTTTTTGGGATTCAGTCAACCATTTTAACAAATTAGCAACAAAGAGATTAGATCTTTACCAACTACAGGATAAAAGAAAAAATATTAAGTACTTTACACTAAATTAGAAAACAGAAACAAGATATTTCAGAGCATAGATGCACAAATTAATATTTACAGGTTTTCTTTAGTCTGAGAGAAATGTTTTTGTAATACTTTGTAATTTCTCTTCAAATTCTGGCTTCATGTAAAGGATGCAAGTGTCAGGAAAAATGAAATTAGATGAGCTTAGCTATATTATAGGTTAGCAAAATTCACTATAATTGATAAATATCACAGTACAGTATATGAGGAACAGGTTTTGTGATTTACTAAAATTATTTATTGAGTTCTGATTTTTACATTAAGAGAACCTGGTATTTTAACAGCCGTGTGCATACTTTTGAGAGCCATTGTAGAAGTTTAAAACCTGCTTCTTCGAATGATTAAAGGCTGAACAAGACACAACATCTGTTTCCATAAACAGCTTTTTGAACTTTCCTCCACTTTAAGCCAAACATCTTTACACCACTTGAAGCCAAAACCCCCCTGACCTCATCAACATACACGCAGGTTGAAGCTCTCCTCCCACACGTCGGCACCCTGACTGGGTCATCGGTTGGACTTTTGACGTCATCTCCAGCTGCTACTTTGTCCAAAGGTCCTAGTCTGGCAGCACTTATGTTAAATACCCCGTGTTAATGCGCCTCAGGTCTTGTTCTTGGGAAAACCTCCTTGGTGAAGGGGTAGGCTTCACATTCTTTTTTTGGCTCTGGCCTCTCATTCTTTCTTCTTTTCCCGCTCCCCTGCTTTCCTTTCTTCCAAGACGTTCTTCTAAATGCGGAATGTCTTGGCTCTGGCAAAGTAATACGTCTGCTTGCAAATTACCAGAGTTGTTAGAGTAACACTGCCAGACTGGATCGACAACCATGCTTTTTTTTTGTTCTTACAGGACAAAGTTCTTGATAGTTGCTGCTCTGGGATCTTTGTTCTCCAGGATAAATAAAAAGAAAGTGAGCTCCAACTATTTGTATTTGGCGTACGCATTTGCACTGGATAAACTCTTGAGGAAAAGATATGGTAAGACAAGAAACTGTGGTCTTTAAACAGGATAAAGAATGTAGGGTGTTCTAGCAACATCCATGCAAAAATCTGGATTAGTAAGACATCTGGTCTGTTTGAGATATGTATCCTTTATTTTTTATTACTTTGAATGTTATTAAAATGTATTCTTAATTTACTTTATATATTTTGGATTATTTACAGTTTATTTTTACATTACTTTTTTTGTTTCTTTGTTTCTTGTTATTAATTTTTTAAATTAGACAGGAAGAATTATGGGTCCATTTTCTAGAAGCACAGGTACTGGTATAGGACCAGCATGCACTGGGTTGGGGCCTATTGTGTTTTACTAGAGCAGGAGTGGCAGCAGGAAACAATGAAACGTTTGGTCTTTATTATTTGCTTGGAAATGGAAAAATAAACCCTAAAATGCAACCTACAAGTTTTGGACTTTGGACTTCTTTTGCCCGCATACAAAACATCACCTCAGTGCAGTAGTGGATTATGCATCGAACTTTTATAGGATATTTGGTTTGACAAATAATCACCCCTACATGGTCCATTATTTATCACTAGTACAATTTGTAACATTTCCAGCGAGGAGTAAAGTTTTTTAATGTCATACCATTTCACAGTTGCTTGCTTGTGATAAAAAATTCTGATTCAAATCCCTGATCAAGAAGCCTAATAAATAAATAATAAATACATTTTTAAAAAATTGAATTTATGTATTTAAAAGTATTAATTTACACAGACAATACATATATGGGCCAGCTCGGCAGCTGCTCCTCCGAAGTACAGAGCATGAAGAGGATCCTTGTCCATCCTATTGGTCTTCTTCAAGTTGATGCAGAGGTTATTGTCTCTGCATCACTACACCAGAAGTTCCATCTCCTCTCTGTATTTGGGCTCATTGTTTGTGATGTGTCCCACTAATGCTGATATGACAGCTGGAGTGTCTTGCCAAGCAGCCATACGTCAGCAGATCGAAGAGAAGGGCGCTCAGGATGCAGCCATGTGGCGAGCTAGTGCAGAGAGTGATAGTGGAGGAGACGGTGTTGTGGCCAGCAGACAGTCTGGGGTCTGTTGGTCATGGAAGTTCAGTATCCTGTTCCCCAGTGTGGGACTCAGTCCAAGAGAGAAGAGCTTCTGCACCAGGGTCTGTGGGATGAAGGAGCTGAAGGCTGAGGAGAAATCCAGAAAGAGCAGACAAATGGCAGAATCTCTGCTCTCCAGGTAGGTGAGGGCTGTGTGGACCACTGATGAGATGGTCGGCAGTGGAGCAGTTCTTCCTGTAGGCGTACTGATGAGGGTCCAAAGTGACATCGATGGAGTCTTTGATGGGGGCATTGACTAGCCTCTCAAAGCACTTCATGACTACAGATGCTTAAGGCAGTTTGGAAGTCATTCAGGCATGTGACGCGCTGAGAGACAGGGACAATAGTGGTGGTCTTTAAACAGGATAGGACAGGTGCCACTGACAGTGAGGTGTTAAAGATGTCTGCCAACACCTCAGACAGCTGATGTGCACAGTACCACAGTACCCACCCTGGGATGTTGTCAGGGCCTTATGGGGGTTGATTCCCTGAAGGGTCTTCAGCTGTGGTCTCACAGAGGGACGTGTCACCGATGGTTGTATAAGTTTGTATAAGCGGTGTGGTGTGGTGGCGCAGGGGTTGGGCATGGCCCACATATGGAGGCCTTGGTCCTTGACGTGGCCGTCGCAGGTTTGATTCCCGACCTGGTGACCTTTGCCGCATGTCTTCCCCTTCTCTCATTTCCCACTTTCCTGTCAATTAACTATCAAATGGGGGCCACTAGAGCCAATAAAACCTTTAAAAAAAGGATCCTCAAAGCAGGGATAGAACTTATTGAGTGCATCTGACAGTGAGCGGTCCCTTAGGCACTGTGCATCCCTGATTTTGTAGTCTGTATTCCTCTTGATGCCCTTCCACATATGTCTTGGTGGTGAAGTGACCTTGAATTTTCTTTGGCACTCACAATGTCCACAGTCCGTTCTTTCCTTGGAGTACTGATGTAGCATCTCTAGGTTTCAGTAGAGGTCACACTTCAACATTCAGCCAGGGTTTCTGGTTTGGAGAACAGATATGTAGCCTGGTGGTGGTGACATCATCAGCACGATTAGAGATAAAACACAGAACAGAGGAGGTGTATTCCTCCAGGTTCACCCCTCCCTCAAATGAAGATCTGTCAATGTGCACTGAAAACAGTCCTGGCCACACAGTGAGTCTTTTTTTTTGGGTCTAATCCGTCTCGTCAGCGGATGATATGCTTTCGCCAACAAGGCTGAGATGTGGTCAGAGAGGCCAAGATGGGGCCGAGGAAGAGCTCTGTACTCACTGTTAATGTTAGTAGAGCCCAGAGTGTTGTCTCCCGGCTTGGGAAAGGTGGCATGCTGGTCGAAACTGGGCAGAGTGTTCGCCAGTTTCATGTGATTAAAGTTCCCCAGAACCACGTAAAACGCCTCCGGGTGCTTCATCTGCAGTGAGCTGTGGTGTCGTACAGCTCCTTCGATGCGTCATTAGTCATTAGCATTAGGATGTAAACAATGCTGCCAGCATGCCCAGGTGGGCCCCATATGGGGAAAAGGAGGACAGACCAGATGGGCCCCATATGGGTTTGTCCTCGGGTTCTACGGTGGCCCCACATGGGTTTGCCCATGTAAGGACACAGCCCACATGGGCCCTACATGAGCCCTACACAGTGGTGGGCCCACATGGGTTTGCCCATTTAGGGCCCATGTAGGGCCCACGTAGGCTGTGGCCCTACATGGAAAAACGTGGGACCCATATGTCTGCCCACCTTTAACCCATATGGGGCTCACCTAGGCATGCTGGCAGGAACACAGCAGTAAACTCCCTTAGCAGATAGTAGGGCCAACATTTCACTGTCATAAGTTTTATCACCTCAGAGCAGTAGCTATTTACCAGTCCATAGTTCCTACACCAACTTTCATTCACGTACAGAGACCTCCTCCAGAGACCGCTGGTCCGTCCGCTCGGACTAACTGAAGACCGTTGGAGATGTGATGGCGCTTTGCATTATTTATTAGTTTGTTGACGTTCAGATCCTCCGGTTGTGGTGGGAGTAAAAGGGTGTTAACGGTTGCCTACGTCGCCCATATCAGAAACCGCCACTCTTCGCCATAGCAACCAGTGTTGTTTATTGTTGTTTGGTTTTGTTTGGCATTTGGAAATTATTCTCAAATTAATGTTTGGTCTGAGAACGTGCCATGTTCCTGCATAGCCTCGTCTGAATCTAGTTTGGATCCTTATACTTAGCAGAACAAAAGTAGGGGAGAAAAAGAGCAGAGGAGGTTCTGATTTTCGGCAGGAGAGCATTTCGAGTAATCACACAGCACGCATGGCGGGGTGCTGCCCTTCATTCCTCTCTTCATGTTTCCAGCGAACTCCTCCACGTCCCGAGCAGAGTGGTGGTGAGCAGGTTGATCGCCCTCTGTCTTTACAACAGAACCAGGATCTTAGCTCGCTTCCGGAGAGACGGACGAGAGTCAAGTTGTACTGTCAGAATGGAGGATATCACCTGAAGATTGCTCAGGATGGAACGGTGTCTGGCGTGAGGGAGGAAGATGACCAATACAGTGAGAAAAATGCATTCATCAATTTATTCTTTGTTATTTAAGCTGCGTTTCAGAGTTAGTTATCAGATATGTTCAGAACGTTAAACATGACAAACGTTTATTGCTTTGTTTTAAATCTTTATATTTTCTGAATTTTATTGTTTCCAAATGAGATGCATTGGTGGACAAATTAAAATTAAGTAAGCTTGGAAAAAAGAAAGATAACACTTTAATTGAAGGGGTGTGCATAAGACTGACACAACACTGTAATAAACGTGGCATAGCAGGATCAATTGAATGAAGAAAGTTAAAACTAACAAGTGACACGGTAATTTAATATTAACACATAGAGCTACATAGTTTTCTTAAAGTTTGATAATTTGCATATTTGTTATAGATTATGATTTACTGGTTAATGTAAAGTTGTCATAACAAAGCCATTTTTTGTTTTGATTAATGTCAAGTTGCCATGACAAAAACGTTTTTTGTCTTGGTTAATGTCAAGTTGTCATAACAAAGACATTTTTTGTCTTGATTAATGTTGTCATGACAAAAACGTTTTTGTCTTGGTTAATGTCAAGTTGTCATAACAAAGACATTTTAAACAATGTCAAATAAGGTGTCTGAAATATTTGGCAAGCCACCTGCAAGTTCCTGAAAGTAGCCTTAATATTTTGGGAAAATAAATTCAAATAAAATTATCTGTAAATTCAAATAAAATTATCTGTAAATTCAAATAAAATTATCTGTAAATGTAGGAAAATAATTCTGAAAATCTCATTAAGTAATCCATCTGTTTAGAAAAGTTGCCTCTAGTCTTGTAAAAGAAGCCAAAAAGTTTTGTGAAAGTTATCTGTATCAGGAAAGCTACCAATGGAAATAGTGTATGTTCAAGAAAATGGACTGCATGTTTTGTAAAAGTAACCCAGTAACTTCCAGAATGTAACCAGAGGGCAGATTGTAGGTTTGTGACAGAAGCTTGGAAGACTTTTGCAGTAATATGTAAGCTAAAGGAGAGTAACCTGTAACTTCTAGGAAGATAAATCATTAATCATTACTCCATCAAGGTAACTTGAAGGCTCCAGCAAAGTGCATAATTTAGTAAAATAAAATGGAAGTTTAGTGACAATAACTTATGACAAACATTCAGCCCATTTTGGGAAAGTAACCTATAAATTACACTATAATAATTTACAAATTCAGCTAATGCAACCAATAGGTTTTAAAAAGCAACCTGCATGTTCCAGAGAACAGCCTGTAAGTTTAATAATAAAATAGCCTTTAAGTGTTGTGATCGTAATCTAATCTTAAGAAATTGTAAATTATGACAAAGTAACATTTCACAATCAGAAAGACTCTACAAGTAAATTCTGATTTTCAGAGAAGTAACCTGTGCATTCCCCAAAAGTATTATATAAGTACCATAAATGTTTCAGTAAAGTAACGATAATGTTCAATAAAATCCACCTGCAACTTCCAAGAAAGCAACCCATAAAAGTAAGCTTTAAGTTTGAGGACAATAACTTGGAAACTGCTTAAAAGCATGTCGAATGTTTTGTGAAACTAGCATCCAAGCTCCAAGGAAGTATCAAGTTTTCAAAGACAGTAACTGTTACAAGTTCTATAAAAGTTATGAAAAATGACTTATAAACTATGGAATGTAACATTTATATTCCAGGGAAGTAATCTGTAGTATGTGTGGCCACTGGGGAACTTAATTTCTTGTGCAAGCTTTTTAGAATATATTTTTGGTAAAAGATGCTTTACATAGTAATTTGGGATTTTTGTCATAACTCCTTACCCTTTGAACACATTTCCATGGGGGAGCATTTTTTTTGTTACATTATGTAGGTATGTTCTCAAATTTAGCCTTGGAAAGGAAACAAAAAGTCACACAGAAATGTGATGTTGATTGTGTTGCAGTAATCATGAAGCCGAAGGCGGTGGCTATAGGAGTTATTGTCATCCAAGGGGAGCAGTCGGAAAAGTACCTGTCTATGAACGATAAGGGAGAACTCTCCGGAAAAGTGAGTTTTGGATTTTCTAGTGTACACTTGTCAGAATCCGTAATAACTAAGTAATTGTCTGCACGTTTTTAAAACTGTATTTAAAATGTAAATGAATTTTATCTAATATACAAAAGATTGAAAAGAAATTGTCTTATTTTATTAATCCGTACAATCATTGAGATGAATTTACTTAGAACCCTTGAATCAAATAGTCTGCTGCTGTTTGCACATTCTTTTTTTCTCAGGAAACCTTGAGTGATGAGTGTAACTTCTTGGAACATATTGAGCCAAACGGCTACACCACATTTCGCTCCCAGAAATACACCTGGTATGTTGGTTTGAAGGCGAACGGCACACCTATGAAGGGACCAGAAACCCACCAGGGTATGAAGAACGTTTTATTCCTGCCGAGGCAAGCAGCCTGAGCTTAAGTGAATAAAAACCCTGGAAAAATGCAGAAAGGATCTTAGCTCACATAATTTTCATGAATGTTATGCTGGACAAAGCATTGTAAAGGTGACTTTGAAAGAGTTCATGAGATAACAACCCTAAAGTTTGTTGCCCACTACAGCTGATTGAAAATATATTTATTAGACTTGGACTTATTTTATTGTCGTTGCACAAAAACACAACAGTGTTGGCAACAAAATGTCATTGCTTGGTCACTGGAGCACACAGGAAAAAAAATTAGCTTATATGCATAATTATAAGCTAACAAAAAAAAAAAAAATACTCCCTACTAGTACAAAGCCTCCCTTCTCACTAACAGGCTCCAGTGCATGTCTCTGCTCCAAAATGAGCATTTACTGTGAGCCATAGTTTGGTGCTGAGAGAAAGACATGTGCAGCTTGCTCACAAAATAACTTTAAAGTTGATCATGTCTGGAACAAACAGCATAATCTGAACACTGAGCAACATGGTGTTAAGACCTGCATTTCAGGGGATGATTGTTTTGTAGTTAATCTAAATTGGGGTGAAGTTGGGGTTCTCATTTTTTAATGAATGATCTCCTGGAACCACTTTTACATGTGGTACAGAGCCACTCGTGGCAACAACAAACCATATACTGTATGTTGCTGTACTGAATGTAAGCTCTTTGAATCTGGTCAGTTGAAGAAGCTTCTCTGAAAACCTGTTTGCATTTCACAATATGTTGTAACTTTGTGCTGGCTTGATGATTAGTGTATTTATATGTGGTTTTACCAGTAATCAAATATTATTTTACTCAAAATTGTAACAAATATTTTCAGCATATAATGTGATGGGAAAGTAAATTTGATTTTTTTTTTTAATTGTAAAAGTATGATATGGATGAAATGGCTTGTAATTCCAGTCAAGTTACCACTCAGGCAGAAATGTGAACATGAATAACACCTGGGTTGTTTTGATGACTCTTTTGAAAGGTGATTAAAACTGTTTATTGCTGTCTGCAAAATCTCTGTTGCACTTCTTGAAGTTTTGTTGTTCAACATTAAAGACAGTTAAAAAGAAAAATAAATCAACTATCTTGTGTCATGTGGTTCTTAGCTAAAAACATGTTTTTCCAACCATCTTGTGATATGTACTGTTTAAAGGGCATAAATCATTTTGGCACCTTTTTTTTTCTTTTTGCAGGTTTCAGTTATATTCATATTCATTTTCAGGGACTGAAATTAAGAAATATATTTAAAAATAAAATGTGGAGAAAAACAAGATGTTTTATTACAACCTGTCTGGGTTAGACTGGATTAATAGATGGTTATACCATACATAAAAAGAAGAAACTGCTGAAAAAGAAAGCATTTTTAACATGAGAAAATGTATGCTCACAAGCAACAATCAGGGTTGTCTTAGTGTTTGACTTCCCTCAGCTTTAAATTGTCCCTTCCCTTAAATCTAAAAGTCAACTTGTGACATAATCCTAGGGCAAAAGTGAAGGTTTTCAGTGGTGAGGAATTTGTCTTCCTAATGTGTTCGTTTCCATAGGGTTCACAATATTCTTGCATAGAAGATCTTTGCAACCACAGCAGTCACTCTGTTCTATTCTGTGTTTCTGTGATATACTTAATAAGATTGTTTTTAATCAAGAAACACTCCATGTTCAATTTACATCCGTGGTACTACAGACAAAACAGATTCAAATGTTTGCTAGGGACTTGGTTGCTGTTTTTAAGAGGTTTGGCTATAATTCAATAAAGTTTTACTCTGCAATGTCCAAAGGGTGTTTTTTGTTTGTTTGTTTGTTTGTTTGTTTTTTGCTAATGAATGATCTCCTGGATAAAATATAATTTCATCCAGTTTGGTACAAAATTTTTATGTCTTTAAATTATGCATCTTTTCAACTGTTATCTTTGTAAGCTTTTTTTTAATCTCATCTCACAAGGTAGTGTAATTTTTTAGCAACTTATTTAAGAAGACTATTACTGTTTTGATAATAATCAAACAAATATTTTTTGGCCACAAGATGGCAGCATTGACGTTGTTTCTAAAGACGTTAGTTCCAGTTGAAGGGAGGTATAAGTTACTATACTGAGTTTAGAAATGATTGTTTATACACATGAATTTGATGGAAAATAACAAATAAAAAGATATAACAAATGAATAATACTTATAAAAATTAGCTGCTGTCAAGTTTTTTTTTATCCTAGCTGTAAATTTAATAGCAACGAAAAGCAGTCCAATGAAGGCAATCATTTCTTCTACATGCTCTGATTTGAGCTCACTCCCACTGTGTGTCTGCTGAAATGTTCACCATGAAACCATGACAGCAAAGTGAACAAAACGACCTCCATTCACCCCGATCAAATGTTTTCACCACAACATTTTTTGGAAGTGGAGGCATTCTTCATCTAATCCATTCTTAATGTGTAACGACTGAAACAGAACATGGCCTGAAGAGACTGCTTTAGAGGCCACCCTGCCAGGAAAAATTTCCGGGAGGAAACGTTCTCTGGAACATGGTTTAAAATGTTTGGGATGGCTGCAGCTGATCTTCCGACAAGTTTCAAATTATTGTGGGAATTAAACTGAGATCTCAGACACATACCAGAAGGATTACCTATCCAAATACAACAGTTTGACATTGTAGTTTTACATTTAGTCCTCAATTTTATTCTGAGCACAACACTTGGTCAAAATTATAAAATTACTCTGTTTTTATTAGTTCAATAAGGCTTAAAAATTCGGACAATGCAAAAGCTTCTAAACTTCAATTTAAGAGTAATAATTCACCTCAAAACAAACTGGTAATTTCATTGTGCCAATTGAGAAAAGGGTTTGTTTGACAGCTCATTGGGCTTACAAATACAAAGCACAACAGGAAAGCTCAAAGAGCTTAGTCAAGAACTAACAAAGGAGCGATTTAGTAAAGTCATATGGTTTCCTCTGGGAGCTATTTTTAAACCGGAAGGAAGTGTTATAGTCAGATGACACAAAGACTAAGCAGCCTGAACACAATGACTGATGTGTTCAGATGAGTAAAGGTAAGTAAAGTCAACACTGCAAATACTGTACCAACTGTACCAACTGCTGAGTTTGTTTATGGTCAGTACTGAGGCAGAAAGTAGAGGGAATCAGCACTACTGATGGGAAATTTAGGATTTCCTTCATATTACAACCTCTATTTCCTCTATTTGTGTAGCGTTGTGCTCGATTAATATTAACTTAAACATCATTCATTTTAGACTGCATTCCAGAGGTTCTTTACTTCAAGTCTCTGCCATGTAATGTTTTATGCTTCTTTTCTTATATGTTTTCATCATGTAAACTACTTTGAATTGCCTTGTTGCTATTATTATACAAATAAACTTGCTTCGCCTTGCCTACTATCAGCCAGAAAATTAAATGAAACATATAGCTGAGTGAAGGACACCAAATTCATATCTGATTCTTGTTCTTCCACGGACAAAGTCAATGAAAGCTTTAAAATGCCACATTCAAAGCTAAATCCTGCATCATTTCACAACCTGTCGAATTTATTTAGTGTTGCTGTCACTAGATCAGACTATTTACAACCAGCAACATGAGCTGTCATAAATATGGATTCTTGACTTTTACATACTGGAATTCTAAAGGACCACTTTCACCATTGGCTGCTGTATCCATGGGTGAGACTAATAGCTGATCTAAAAGCTAATACGAGAAACAATACAGTATTTTATTCTTAGCTCTGTTTTTATATTTTTATTTTTGTGTAAATCTACATGCTTCAACTTGCCTATCACTTTGTTCCTGCGACTGCTGAATCTTCTGACTGAGGAAATCACAATAAAGATGATTTCTCTTCTATTCTAACAACGAGTCTGATCATCTAACAGCTACTCCTGAGAGCAAAAATATTGTACATAAAACTACTGGATAGCATGAGAAGATCTAAGTTCAAAGTGAACTTTTGCTGCCTTAAAATACTTCAACCTCTAACATTTTATGGCGATTCAGGTTATTTTATGTATAATGGTGGGTTATTTACAGATTATTTATACAACTGTTTCCATGGGAAATAGATACAGTGCACCACAAATTATTTTCCTGTGAGTAATTTCATGAGAATGGAACATGTAAAGGTTTTCCAGGCAGATAAGGCTGCGTAAAAAATTAAAAAAAAAAAAAAAAAAAAACATGGTAATTCTATATTACAGAGATACTTTAACAAAGATACTCTTACATTTTCCATTTCCAGCATTTGTTTCACACAGGAGTTGGATCACATCCAATCTCATAATTTTCTGTATAAATTATTGGCCTAACAAATAATAAAATATATCACACTGACTTAATTTTTTTACATTTCATTTTGATTTTGGTAAACCATACTTACTTTATTTGTATGTTTATATTTAAAATCCCAGTACTGTAAAAAATTAAAATTGAGAATTCTTGAGATCACAGGAAAATGTAAAATTATAAATTATGGGTTATATCATCATATCAGAAAAAGTTTTAAGATAAAATATTCAGTTTAGCCTTAAATCTCCATATCTTGCTACCCCCACTCCTGCATTTTCAAACAGAAGTGTTACATAGATGTTTAGGAGGCTAAAACAAGAAAGCGACCTGTCTGAACTCTAATTTACAGGACCCCACCCACTTTCCAGCTGGCCACACAAACCCAGACAAATACACAAACACATACACACTCGCACAAACACAATCTGGCTGTCCATTGGCCTGTTGGGCTGTGCAGGGCAGGAAGGGAATCATTCACTGTAAACTGAACAAGGACTGGCTTCCTCTGGGAGTCCCCAAGTCTGACAGCGGCCAAGATCTCTGCAACACAAACCCCTCCAGCACACACACACAAATGTGCACACACACACATGCATGCACGCACATACTATGTCTTTCTATCGTCAGAAGGACTTTGTATTGACTCCCTTTCAGTCATTTCTATATCATAAGCCTAAATCGTGGACCCATAAGGTCCATCGGTTTTCAGAAGGTCAGTAAAAATGCCAGAAATGGTCCCAAGAAGAACAGTTAAACAAGTACGAACACACACAAACACAGTATGTCTTTCTGTCTTTACAGGGACTTTGGATTGACTTCCATTCATTTTTCATTAATTTCCAGAGCCTCACCTGGACACTTAACCGAAACCTAATGATTACCAGTGCATATATAAGCCTAAACTCAAATCATGCCTTGGTCCTAAAACTAACCCTAACCCCAAACAATAGGCCTATAAAGCCCACTGGTCTTCAAAATGTGAGTAAATATGCCAGAAATGGTCCTAAGAAGAATACCTAAACAAGTACACACACACACACACACACACACACACACACACACACACACATACAGGAACTGAGACATCGTCTCTCATCTGTTACTCGTCTCCTTGTCCTCAGTTTCATCTTGACTTCTCTCCCTTCCTGTCTGTCTTCCACTTTTCATTTTACTTTAACTATATTTGCTTTAATATGTATTTTTGTTGTGTTTCTATTTTCAACTTTAAAAATCACCTGCATAAGAAGTTGTGATGGCCTTTTTTCAGTTCATTTTGGAGAAACACTCCGTTCTGCTGTCTCACCTTCATCCTGCTTTCTTGGACTGGTAATGAAAACGGATATGCTTTGTCAGTGTCGCTGTGTGCATGCTATTCCCGTCACCTTTCTCCTCCACACAAGCTTTGCCCTGCTCACACACGAACACACAGGAACAGAAATAGGAGATGCATATCCGTCAGCTGATCCAACTGGAAATGCTGACAATGGTATCCCCATCTGCCACCGTTATCTGAGATGGCAGGAGAGTAAAGAGAAGCAGGGAGAAACATAAAAACAAGTGTGAAAAGGACATGAGGAGTGATAAAGAAAGCATTTTAAAAGCCAAGAGAATCACACAGATATTTGTGGTTTTCCCTAATAGATCATTTATGCGTGATGGATAGATTTAGGGATTTACCAATCATGTAGAAATCTAGTATAAATTAGAGCAAATACTATTTGATAACTATTTGACTCTTCAGAATATACACTAGAGAAACTGGCAGAGGAGGCTAGCTGGGCTTTAGCAAAAATAAAAGTAAGATTATTTTGAAGATCAACAGTAGGGGGCAGTTTTATTGTTTTGTTAGGCTTAAAATTGTACATGTTAAACTTCAATGCTTCTTTTGACTTGTTGGCACTGTATTGATGGTTTAAATCTGGTATACTGAATACTAAAGTTTTGTACCAATCATTCGAAACCAGAAGTTTTTATACAGTTTTTTATACGTACTATTTTCAGGTACATAAAATAGCATATTCCTGAAAATCAAATGTTTTTTCATT
>NW_015113023.1:0-1403 GCF_001443285.1 Poecilia latipinna
GTTGGAAGGAAGGAAGGAAACCTTTGGCCATAGAGACTCCATCTGAAACTGAAAGCACAGTAAAGACCCTAACATTAACAAATCAGTGATGACTTTAATACCATTATTTTGCAGTAACAGAAACATTTAAGTATTTTAAAACTGAGCCCTTTGTGATACTAACAGAGAATTGAGTTTAGACAAAAAAAATGCACAAATGCTGTGTTGTTGAAATAAAGTTTAACCTTGTGTGTCTGAATGAAAACATGTGCCTGAAAACATCTGATGCTCACCTAGTTGGCGACCCTGGTGACGTGGACCAGCTGGTGGACAGGCAACCATTTTCTGCTCAGTTTTCTTCTCTGAGCCTGCTGCAGTGACAAAAATACAAAAACAAAGACTTGAATGAAGTGGGTACAGTCAAAACTATGGACATATGAACATATTTGTTATTCCTTCTACTGGGAAACATTTGTGTAAACAGACTCTTTGCATGTGTTATTGTTACCATCGTGAGGAAGAAGTTTGGATGGAGACAGTGTAAGCATAACTCTTTCCAGTTCTTCATCAGCTTCCATTTCTTAAAAAAAAACAACAAAAAAAAGTTTCTCGAATTTTCATACTTTGGCACGATTTCTGAAAGATACAGTCTCACACAGACAACAAACCTGAAGGATAAGAAGAAGCTGAAGGGAGAGATTGCTCTGAAGCACTCTGGGATGTTCTCTGTTGAAGGTACTGCTGCAGCCTATACATCTTGCTTCCTGGAACACAATTTCTTTGTAGGATGAAGGTGGCATATCCATCTGCCCGGTTCTCCCAGATCTCCCTCCAGGTCTTCTTTGAATGAACTCCAAAGCCAACTAGGTTTTCATCAACCTCCACAACAGCTTCAGGTTCAGAAGACTTTTTAGAGAGGTATTCAAGAAGCTCGACTATCTCTGAAAAGCTTCTGCAGTACTCCAGAAAAGACAGAAGGTTTTCTTTTTTAGGACCCTCTGGATTAAACTGTCCAGCTCTCTCCTCTTCCTCAACTTTGTGGATCAAATACACAACATATCCGATGTCATTTTCAAGAATCCAGCGGAAGGAATTCCCCTTATACTTCCCAAACTGGACCAAATACTCCCCCAGCAATTCCTGCCTATCGGAGACATCGCCACCTCTCAAGAAAACAATGGAGCGAGCGTTCTCTTTAACCTTGTCTTCTCTGAGAGCAGGCAACCTCTCTTGGATATTTGGATTGTTCTTGATTTTTTTAGCTTCGTCTGAGGGATCTTGCCTCAGATAGCCATGAGGCCCTCTCCTGAAGTTCACCTCTACCTTTCCGGGAAACACAAGTTTTCTCTTCATCCTAAGAGACATCAGACAATAATGACACCACACCATAATGTGTTGATCGACCACATAATGTAAATCATTTA
>NW_015113023.1:6587-7896 GCF_001443285.1 Poecilia latipinna
TCTTGGATATTTGGATTGTTCTTGATTTTTTTAGCTTCGTCTGAGGGATCTTGCCTCAGATAGCCATGAGGCCCTCTCCTGAAGTTCACCTCTACCTTTCCGGGAAACACAAGTTTTCTCTTCATCCTAAGAGACATCAGACAATAATGACACCACACCATAATGTGTTGATCGACCACATAATGTAAATCATTTATTAGTAATACAAGTTTTATTCATCCATTGGCACAGTTAATTTTGGTATTCTGTAAACACATGAAAGGCACGAAGGTGTTCATTTATCTACCTGATGTAGGAGCGAAGGGCGTCCTCCTACATCACAGGGTGCAGGAGCCCTGTGACCCATGTAATAGGGTTAACAGGGGTCACAGGGCTCTTGCACCCTGTTATGCCTGTGTCAGTGAATTAACTTTATGCCTTATTATTATAAAACAATAAACACTTGCTAGGGATATCGTGATGGACCGTAAGTAAACAACTTCTCTATTCATCCGATGTAGAAGTGTACTTTGAAAGCAAGCCTTTTCAAACAAAATCGCTTATGATTTTAAATAAATTAACTAATGGACTAAATAGCAGTAAAATACACAGGTTTCTTTAGCTATAGCTTGATAGATTTTTAAAAACTTTTAACATCTTACCTTGTTTACGATGGGATTTTAATATAAGCTAAAGTTGCTAACTCTTTCCAAAACTTCGGCAGTTTAAATAATAATAATACAAATTATATATAACTTTAACATTCTGCTGAAAATGATCACTTACGTTATTTGGAGAAGGATGGATACTTCAGATACGATTGTGAAGGAAAGTCGATCGGCGATTAAAGTGTCTTGGGGATTTTCCCGACGCTACTACAGTCGCTTAGATACAGCCCGCCAATCAAAACAGGCTTAAAGTTCTTCCTTATTGTAATCGCAGAAAGCGAAGACGTGGAGACAGCGCCCCCAAAATCCCGCTGGTGGTCAAACAGTGCATTACATCCGTAGTGTTAAGAACTACCATAGAGAATGAATGGGAAAAGTTAAGAGAGTTAAGCTTAACTATTTTCGCTCCCCGCGCAACGCAACAGAGGTATGGAAAAAGTTTTAAAATAGGCCATTTATTGAAGGTGCGCCTTGTAGTGCGGAAAATACGGTACAAGAAAACAGCGAGAAGCACAATTGACACTTCAATGTAAGTTAAATTCGGTGAATAATAATAATCATGTAAATTATACTTAACATATTACTGAATATGTTCGGTGAATAATAATCATGTAAATTATACTTAACATATTCAGTAATATGTTAAGTATAATTTACATGAT
>NW_015113023.1:10834-15077 GCF_001443285.1 Poecilia latipinna
TCTCTTGGGGTGCAGTGAGACAAGAGCCTTCCTCTTTGGTGATGGTTCATTTGTCGCGTCGTGGCGCGGCGGTTCAGCTGAGCTACGAACTGGATGAATAGGAGCGTCAAAGGTTCAGTTGCTCTCATACACAGACAGGTCATAAATATCACACACATTAAGGAATGAGAATTAGTAATAGAATTGAGGGCTTAGGTGGTTTCAGTCAAGTAAAATAAACTGATAAATAATCAATAATGGAATAAGCAGACTTTACTAGCAACTTTAAAAAGGTTATTTTTTTCTGTTGATATTGTTGGTTTTTGTCTCTGAATCAGGATTACACACGTTTGTCAGAATACGCCCACATTACTCTGGTGGATATTCTGTTAATTCCTCTGCAGATTTTTGCTAAATTATTAAAACATTCTGGTTTCCATTGAGTTTCTGTCCACAATGCTGAAATAAACACAATACAACATGAGTAAAAATCTGGATATTATGTCAGAAAATAGGAGGAAAACATTGATTAACACGTTTTATTTTTCTCTCATTTTACCTCAGAGTTTCCTGATCTAATATATCAAAATGCAGTGACATGTAATCATGACATAAAAGTCATTTTTACCAGACTAAACTATGCAAATGACTTTACAAAGTCGTAAAAATGATGAAATATTTCTCAAAGACAGTTTGGAGGAAATGTACGTAGTTTTTGATTCCATCCAATCATGCAGGCGTCTCAGCGCATCGAGGACAAAGACACCGCATGTGGATCCTGTGATCTACGGCCTCCTGGATGAAGAACTGACAAAACACAACTGGAAAGTCTTTGTTGCTTAGTGATGGATTTACAAATGTCAGTAATATTCAGTCTGATAGCAACAAAAGGAACAAAATCATCCGTCTCTGATAACATTTTGTTGTTTCTGTGCCTTAGGAAAAGAAATGGTGTGCCCTATTTTTTGTCCTTGTCTTGATAAATATTACAACCAGCATAAATGTTTCAGTGCCACATGCATCCTGGTGTCTGTGCTGAATACAGTCCTTGTTGTCTCAGCCTGATTGTGCTGTGCAGTTTTTCCCCGTTTGCTTTCTGCCGAGGACAGACCACCAGCTTCTGTTCAGCAAAAAGTCTTTCCAACGTCAAGTCTGCAGATTTTAAGAGAAAGGTAAAAACAGGTTTCTTTGTAACCTGTTTGTAACTTTGAGGAGGAACCGTGAAGGAGCATCCTCTACTTTAGTGCTCTAAAGTCTTCTTTTAAACCGAAAGCAAATTCATGTTGCGTTCCAGTCGTACTGGGAATCGAGAAATTTGGACTTCCCATCTGGAAAAATCAACTGGAACGCTCTCTGAAGTCAGATTTCCCAATACTGCTAAGGCCGACTTTACCTTTCAATATGGCCGCTCCTCAAAATCAACAGTCGTACAATGTGATGGAAACATGACGCACATATGAGAGTTAATCTGAAATCAGAGCCGCATGAAGCACCTGCAGCCTTAAACTGAGCAAATTACAAGTGGAGTTTGGATTTCAGTGGAACGTTATCCTCATGATGTCAGAGGAACATAACAGCTCAAAGTTATTCATTTTCTGCTTGAAGAAAAGATTTTAACATGATTTGGTTCCAACCTGCCCTGATTTGAGTGAAAATCCTCACTGGTGAAACTCTTTAATCTGTAGCATTCAGTGTAAAATGTAATTTACATGTTACTGCATATTTGCAGTGTAATATTTTACAGCGTTTTAGAGAACATGAGGGAAATAATTAACATCGTATCATAGTTTAGTTTTGGGATTTGACCCACAAATTTTACTCAAGTAAGAGCAGAAATACTTCATAATAAAATTACTCAGGTAAAAATAAAAAGTCCAAAATGCTCCGAAAAGTACATTTTTTTCAAAGAAAAAAATGACTCAGGTAAATATAACTAGTTACCTCTGGTCATATTATTCCACATTGAATTGAAACGTCAGTGTTCGGTGGATCAGCCTGTAACTATATTTGGGTTATCCTTTTTTTCTCCAACCATTAATATTTTCTGCAGGTTTTTGTCGCCTCCCTGGAAGATCACTCAGAAACAGAGCGGTGGAAAACATTTCTATCGGCTCTCCCAGGATGCCTTAATGATTTTATTAACACACTTCCTGAACAGTTGGATTCTGGGACAGTTTCAAAACGCATGAAGGTCAACTCGAGTTTATTTGTAGAACAAGTTTGTCCACTTTCTGCCTTCCTCTTCAGCTCATATATATTTTATTTCAGACTGTAGTTGGGAGGTGATAAAGAAACACATCAGATCTTTCCAGCTCATTTCCTGCCAGTAAACGACATTCAGTCTTTTCTCACTGCTGAAGAGTTGAGTCTGGCTTTACGTTTTCACCTTTTTCTCATATATATTTCTCTTGATCCCCAGGACTGGGGAAGCCTTTATAAATTTGTTAAAGATTTTTAATTTCCAGGCTAACCTTGTGCTGTTACATCTGCAGTCTCATTGGTTTTCATGATGACATGTTGCTTAATCGAAGAGCCTTAAGGAAACTCACGTTTCTCTGCGTTATTGTTTCAACGTTTCGGATGGGGAACCTTGTTCTGCAGGATTTGACAGGATGCTGCCCACCAGGAGTGGCTGATGCTGCAGAGCTGCTGCACCTTTCTTTGACCTCAGTCACATGAATGTTTTGTTCCTGACCTGCTGTTGAGGGAACTCAGGTGTGTTGGAGATTACACCAACAATAGCAGGACAGTAGATCTGCGGACTGAGATTGGAGACCCTCACTGGTGAAAGTCTTTAATCTGTAGTATTCAGTGTGAAATAGTTTCTTAATCTTGTCCCAGAAGTTGAATTTTTTACATCAAACCTTTTATAAGGTGTAAATAAGATGATACAACTCACACTGCAGCCTGAAGTGATCCAAATCACCTTACTGCGACCTACATGTGATCTTTTTATGACAATCTGGAAACTCAGTGGACTTTTATAAATGCAGCCCAGGGCTCTTGGATGTGTGGTTCTGAATCTGATACATGTCGGACTCGTGTCATTGATACTAATCTACATCCCTGCAAGTGGTAAGAAAACAACAACCAGTGTGAATTATGATGAAAGTGCTGCTCTGGTCAGACAACAACTTTAAAATCACAAGATGCGCTCCACCGTTAGCATCCATGTTTATCTGCGCGGTCGCTACATGTGATGCTCCTGCACCTCTACATGAGGGATACTGTTAGGCTGTTTGCGGTTCTCATTAAGAGAGTAACATTCAGGTCACGTATGTTTGGAAATGTGAACAGTCGCGCAAAAAAGTCTGATTTCACAAAAATCTGGTATTGAGCCTTAAAGCCTGCAGTCTGAACGCAGGTTGGTCACCATGTTAAATCAGAAAGTCTGTAAAATCTACCAGCACTTTACAAAACAAACATCACTGTGCTCACAGTGTGGTCCGCGGGCCATTTGTGGTGTCCATTTGTGGCCCTTTAAATGATTGTGATTGGTTTTGGTAAAACTTTGGCCAACAAAACAGAAAATAATTTATGACCCCAAAATTGTTTTTTTGTTTTAATAAGGTCCATCGCCCTTTTTATGTTTTCAGTCTTTAATGATATACAGATTTCACACAAAGATTCTTCATGCAGGCGACGCAAACAAAAAAGAAATGTCAAAGAACAAATGTTTGCATGTTTAGTTTAATGATATTTGTGGCTTAAATTCACCAGATTTGGCTCTTAGGAGGGAAAATCTTAGAACAAATCCCCACAAACGTGATCCACCATTAAAAAAAACAATCTTCCTGTCATGTTCCGTGTTTCTGTATGTTTGTTTTTGAGTTTTCTGTGTTCAGTCCTGTTTTCCTGTGAGTATCTGTCGTGTCCTCCCCGTTGATTGCTCCCCAGGTGTGTCTCGTTCCCTTAATTACCCCGTGTGTATTTAAACCCACCTGTTGTCTGTGTTCCTCGTCGGGTCCTTGTCGTCGTTTGTCTAACGTCTCAGTGTTGTTCTCACTAGCCAGTAGAACTGTAAAGTCCTGGTTTGTTTGTTTCGCCAGTAGAACTGTTAAGTCCTGGTTTGTGTTTGTTCCGTCTAGTCCGTTTGACAGTTGCTACCGGTATCTAGCTGCGTGCTTGTTCCTGCCGTGCTGCCTGCCTAGGACTGTGTGTGCTTTGTTATCATTAAATCTCCATCATCACCATAACCTGGGTCTCAGCGTCTCTCCTCACCACCAACACCCCCACCTTATGACACTCGTGGCTTTAAGGAAAG
>NW_015113023.1:18054-35785 GCF_001443285.1 Poecilia latipinna
CCTGCCTAGGACTGTGTGTGTGCTTTGTTATCATTAAATCTCCATCATCACCATAGTCTCTCCTCACCACCAACAACCACACCGCGTGACACTTCCTCCATCATCATCATACTTAACTTAAAAACTTACTTAAACTTAATCCTAATGCATGGATGGATTTTGGGGGATTTTAAAGCATCTTTTCAAGGGTGTGATCTGAAAACTCCTTAGGGTGAGAGACTGAAACTTTGACCATTATAAACTGAATTTGACTGATTCACATCGACTTGGACTGATTATATATATGTATATTGTCCCCTATGAATCGGATCTTTCTGCTTTTTGAGATGACGTTTTTTGTGAATTGGTTTTGTGTAAATCAACTGAACTGCTTTTTGAATCGAATCACAGGAATAAAAGAACGACTCAGATGTAGCTGCGCCTCTGAACAATACAAACATCATGAACTGATTGAAGCCTCCCTCTGCTTCACTTCCGCTGTCAGATCCTCACAGATGTCAAAGCTCGCGCGCGCGCCCAGGTGTCGCCCTCCGTCGCGGGACGCATCCGCAGCTGCGTGCGGAGCGGCTGACGTCAGGAGCGGAGCGGCACGAGAGGAGTTGAAATAGGGCAGAGCAGAAAGCGGAGCTGCGAGAGGAAACCAGCCGCGCAGAGCCGCAGGATGGACAGCCGCCGCCGCCGCCGCTGCTGAGGGTCGGGGACGCGCCGCCCGCCGCTGAAACAGCCGCGTCTGAGAGCCGCCAGCGCGAAATCATTCCGAGCCACACACGAACCCAGTGGGACTACAGGCGGAACAGTTCGGACTCACCGCTGCGTGGAATCTGTTTGTTTCTTTCTGCGCTTTTCCTCGGAGGATCTCAGGTAAGGAGGCAGATGGCTTAACATGCAGCAGCTACAAGTTTGGTGGATTTGATTTGATTTTGAGTGAGCGGAGGCTGTGTGTGTGTTTTTTTTTCTTTCTTACAATTTGCAATAGTTTTATTTGAAAATAAATCCGTCAGAAATTCCAGCTGGGTTGAAGAGGAGCCTTACGGCGCAGGGCGATGGCAGTGACCGGGTCCAACTACTGCTGCAAAACAGCTGCTGTAAATCATTTAGCGGATGGAAAACAACATGAAGAGCTCCAGGGGTTGAGTGATGAGGCGCGTATGTCTGGCTGGACACTCCGGCATGGATTCCCGATCCCTCTCAGTTCATCAGGCTGGATGTTGACAAGAATTCACCTTTAACTGGAGACATGCAGAAAAAACTCATAGGAGTGGAAAAGGAGAAAATCCTTAACAACATCGACTTAAATCAGTTGCTTTTGCCAAGAAACCCCAGAGAGAGTGAGGAGAGGCCGGCCGGTGGAGCAGGGCTGCCGCTGAAAACCTGCCCGTCTCCCCGGATCCTCCGCTCCGCGTCAGGCTGCCTGAATATGAATCCATGCACAGAAAAGGCATTTAATGAAAACCTTCAGCTTATAAACAACACGTGCAGCTGCGGGCATCTGCGCGTGCATGGACAGCAAAAAGCACGTGCAGGCGTCAGGATCGATATGTGACCCTGGTTTCCGGTTTGGTGCAGTTCTGACTCCAGTTTCACTCTCACCTGGAGACGTTGCCTGGTTCAGCCTGTGTGCTGGAGAAGCTGCTGACTCAGTGGAGAGGCCACGAAGAAGAAACGCAGCGGCATCAAAGCTGCAGGAGAAGTGGAGATGAAGCCACTTCTAATCAGCAGTGATTAAACAAGCCGAGCCCCGGGTCGCCTTACAAATAATGATGTCAACCAGAACAGAGTCAGCAGGGCGGCTGCAGCTCGCAGCCTGCTGCCGTCCGGAGAGTCATTACCGAGGCCGGCAGATTACGGCTGGTTGTTGCTTCACAGACGGGTTTAATAGTGGGATCACACACACACACACACACACACGCACCCAAACAAATCCTTACCGTAACATTTCCAGTCATTAGAGCTGAATTAGGCTTCTGGAGCTGCGCTGATGACCAATTAAAGCAGAAGCGGCTTAAACGCGGCTGCGTCTGACAGTAACTTCTGTTTCACTTCATCCATGACGCCTTCCTGCTGCAGCGTGTGAGAGAAAGGCTTTCTACAGGTTTTCATGCTCTGCTCCTCTTAGTCTGGCAGGCTGTTTATCCAGGTCTCCAGCCTGCATTTAAATTCATCATCATAAGCATGTAATTGACCTTTTGAGCGATGCTGACAGAATAAATGCTGCAGTGAGTTTTCCACTCCGACAAACTGTTGTTTTGTTGTCCTTAATGTGCGATTTGATTTCAGATTGCTGTGATTGGATGATGCAGAAAAACTTAGGGATTAGCCTCACATGCAGCATCAGAGTAATATAATATACCAGTGACTGGACTCAGCAGCTGCGTGGTTTTCGTTTCTCCATCAGATTTGCTTTGTTTGTTCCAACACTGAACACAAGGGCTTATGTTCATACCTTTAATTTTAGTCAGTTTAATTAAATAAATGTCACTTTGTTTTTATATGAAATGTCATCAGAGCAAACCATTGTTGCAGCAAAGAAAATGATTTCATTGATCAGCCAAGTTTATTTGTGCAGCACATTTCAGCAACAAGGCAGTTCAAAAAGCTCCACATCATAAAAACACAAAAATCATAAAACAACACAGTTAATTAATGTTTTGTCGAGTCTCATCATCAAACATGTTGATCGATGTTCCATCAGGAATAAAGCAGCTCCAACCAGCCGGGCGTTCAGCTCAGCGTTTCGGCTGTTTTTCAGTTTTCTGGACGTTTGTTCCAGGTTTGTGGTCCATAGAAGCTGAATGCTGCTTGGTTCTGGTTCTGGAGTGTAAATATAAAAAATTCCACAAAATGTAACAAGAACAGCTTCACATTGGTTTGCAGTTTAACAAAAAGTTAAATAAACATTTCTTTTTGCCTCCATGTGACGTGGCTGGTTTTGTTTTTCAAACGAGCTCGGCTGGTTTTGGACGGATTGTTGTGACTTTTCAGAGGAGATCCGGTCGGTTTGTTTCCAACCTCACAAGTTAAACACATCCAACACGTCTGTCCGTCTTTTTATTTACTATTTATATGATGTAGTAATAGGTCCAGACTCTCCTCACAGTGAGAGTTTTGGTTTTTATTTTTATTTCTGTCAGTTGTAGCTGAGTAGAAAATGCTAACTGGCTCCACATGATGCTCGCAGCGTTTTGGTTTCTAATGAAGTAACAGTTGTTCTTCAGCAGAAGTGGCAGCTGAAGCCGCCGTCGTCTCATAAGAAAGGTGATTTATTTCTCCCTGCCCAACATGGCGGTCCCCTCAGGTGAAGCGGTTCGTACACCTGGTGACTCGGCTCCGTCGAGCTGAGCTCAAAAACAAAAGCAAAGATTCATGAGGTGTGAGCTGCCAGCCGCTCTGCGGTGCAGGCCGCTGATCAGCTTTCATTTGAAGTGATGAAATGTTTCCTTCTGGGTTTAAAACCGATGGAAATCGCTCGGTAAGAACGACGCTATCGCTGCACCGTCCTGCTCGTTTCCGGGCTGGTTGGATCTCCTCACAGGTCGCAGACATCACCGGTCACTTGAAATTCTGATCAGTGATGTTGAACTTCTAGAAATGACCTTTACTGCTGGATCCCACATGAGCTCAGAGCGGCAGCGCTGCCCAAACAGAGCCGCCGCCTGGAAAGAGTCAGCAGAGAGTGAGAAACGTGGAGAGGGGTTAGCGAAAGGTCAGTTGCCATCTCTGTGTTCAGCATCCACTGTAGTCAGCCATCTGTCAGCCTCTTTTATGCCCCGTCCCTCTGCCCTCACGGAGAAAACCCCAAACTGAGGCTCTTCCTGCTTCACAGGAGCGACCAGCCTCTGGGTCGTCTCACCAGCTCACATCGTTAGAGTCCCGACCAGGAGGCAAAGGCAGCACGACCTTAACGTTTTTATCAAAGTAAAAGCGGCCAACAAAAGACTGGAGTAAAATATATCGGGCAAAAAGTGTCAAATTAAACATTTGATATTTAAACTTACATCATCAGATGAACCAAAATATAAACCCAAGTGGAAATTTCTGCAATTTTTGGACAAAAAAAGTAACAAAATGAAGTAAAATCAGTTTCTTTCAATAAAAAAACTTCAGAAACTTTAACAGAAACTTCAGGTTTTGGTGAAAACATGTTTGATTTTCATTCAGTGGGAAGAAAACCCAGAAATTTTACTCAAGAGAAAAAATATTTTATAAAAAACTACTCAAGTAAAAGTAAAAAGTACATCGTAGTACTCCTGAAAGTACATTTTTACCTAAAAAGCAACTCAAGTAAATGCAACTAGATACTCATTTTTTAACTCGCTAAGCTCAGTTTATAAAGATCTTCATGGTTTGTGTCTGTGTTGACCTGCAGAGGTCAAACCCTGACCTTTTGACCTGCAGAGGTCAAACCCTGACTCATCTGAACTGGAGTTTTAGAAAGGAAGCAAACAGGATATTTCTCTGAAATATTAATTTTGGGTTTTTTATCTGACGTGAAGTTTTACTTTTTTGTCACATCGTCGCTCCTGTTCTTGATCCTGGTTCTGTGCTGCTGATTCTGGTTCTGTGCTGCTGATCCTGGTTCTGTGCTGCTGATCTTGTAAACATTAATGATGGAAAACACAGCTGGATAATTAAGTATGCGTTAACACTGCATGCTGTTCAAAATGTCCGGTTTTTAAACTGAACAGAAGGAAGAAAATCTGCTTGTTCTGCTTTTTTATTTTCAGATATGAGAAGATGAGGAGGTTTTGATGGATTTGTAGATTTATCTGGGCTGCGTTTGTGTTTCTTCAGCTTGAACCTGATGTGTTTGATGGATGCCGCTGCAGGAGGGGGGGTAGAGCGGCTGTATGTTTTCTATTCACCCTTACAGATGTTTTCACATCCACCTGAATAAGATGTAGTTGCGCCACTGGATAAGTGGGTTGAAACCGGGTCACTGATGATGACACTGATGGAGAGGAAGAACTCCAGGATTGTTCATGATTAGAAAAAGCCAGGTGTTTCTCTCTCTACCTGCTGAGAGCTTTAATGTTCACGAACGTTTTGATTCTTTTGAACGGCGTTGAGCCGTGAACGAGTCTCATGGTGAGAACTGTTCTGTTATTTACGACTTTGCTTTCTTATGATGCTCTGCTCACAGCTAATATTGTTTTTAATGAATTAAAATGATTTAATCAGTGAATAAATACAACAGATAAATACAAGAGATGGAACAGGATGGATCATTTTATATTTATTGGTGCAGAAGAAAATTTTTGTTTCTGCCAAATCAAATCAAATCGTTTTTTTTATTTTATTGTGCTTTTAAATTACAATTATCCTAAAATGTTATTAATGCACAAACACTTGGTAGTAAAATAACTTATTCTTATTTTCATTTATTTGACGTCATTAGAAACCTTAAAATCCAAACTTTCAGAATCTGTAAATAACTCAAAACGCCTCAAGTCGGTTCGTTCATGACAAGTCATGAACGAACCGTTTGACCAGGTTAGAGTCCTGGTCAAACGGCGTTTTGACTAAAGGTCGAAGGGTTGGAGGCCCAGTTGACGGCGTCTCAACTAAAGTTCTACAGCTCTTTATTTCTCTTTCTCACTGTTTTTATTTAATTATGTAAAGCACTTTGAAATGCCTTGCTGCTGAAATGTGCTATACAAATAAAATTTGATTGATTGCTTGATAGAATAAGTGAGTTACTGATATTTTAATGTCAGGTTGTATATGTTAAGATGTTAAACACATTTTAAAGGTGTTTGTTAAATTGGTTCAGTGATTCTCAGCCTGAAAAGAAAGAATATTCTTCACTTTATTGGAGTTATTGTTCATGGAAATGTGCATTCAGCAGGAAAACGCCCAGCTTGAATGTTTTTAATCAGCTTTGCATTTTAAAACATTAGAAGTCATTTTTTGAGGAGAGTTATTCACAGCTACAGGTTCAGCAGAACCTCAGGTAGAACTGGTTTATTATGAGATCATTTTTGGCAGAAATAATGGCAGATGATGCAAATTTCTAAAAGTCTTTGATAAATAAATCTGTCCTGTTTTATCAAACTGCTTCAGTTTGTTCTGCAGGAGAAATTCGATTAAAAACATTCACAGAAAGAAAACATTAGGATAAATACAAAGAACTGATCTGATGACTTGAATAATAATAATAAAATAATTAGAAATATTTTAAGCAAAATGGCAGAAACGAAGCATCACATGTTCGTCTCCTCGGTGACGTTTAAATGAATTTGATTGACTTTGTAGAAAGTTTGACCAGTGATGTAAGAAGTGCATCATTCTTCGATGCTTTAAAGACTCTGAACAGCTTTGATCTTATTTTTGGCTAAAGGGTTTTTATTCCTGCAGAAGAGGCAGACTACATCCGACTGCCTCCCAAAGCTTAAGTCTTGCAGGGAATAAAGATATTAACTCTGAGTTTCTGAAGGAGAACTTTATTATTTTATTCCATCTGTGTGTCTGAGCATCGAGGTGCATTGATGTTTCACAGAGAAATCCTCCTCAGTCCTTCCATCTACAGATTTAATTTACCTTTTATGCACATAAAAACCATGCAGAACTGCTGCTACGTTGCTCCATGTTATCCGGTTTCTATTTCTTTCTTTGTGCTTTTGGTCAGTTTGACTTCAGCTTCAAGGTTTTGGTTCAGTTTGTTCAAATTTCTGCTGTGAATAAAAGTTACTGAGTTGATTCTGCACATCCTGGTTCTGGTCCACTTTCTGAATGATTGAAGATTATGGAGTTTATCAGGGCCATAAGGTTTGTACAAAATGAAAGAAAATGAAAAAAGGTGTGGAATTGAAAAATTATTTTGAAACTGAAAATAAACCCTTTTAAACTGAAAAGTAGTTTCAAATCTTCTTTATTTGAAATGTTTGTTTTCCTGTTTCAAATCTTAAAAAAAATATTTTTTTTTCAGTTTCAAAATAATTTTTCAGTTTTCAGACGCACCTGACAGCCATGATGGGCCTCAAGGCCAACGGCTCCAGGCTGGTTATGGGAGCCTGTCAGGGACAAACCTCAGAACAGAGTGGGATGGTACTGAGAAGAAGCTGTTCTTCCTGTTCTCACGTTTCTGGTTCGTTTGGAAGCTGTTTGTGAAGCCGATGCTTCGGAGAAGCGACTGCAACGTTTCTGCCTGAAAGGCCACATGTGCTGCTGCTCCTCTTTAAAATGAATACATGAACTTGGCTCAGCCTCCAGGTGCTTCGGTCTCGCGCTCTAATTGCTGTAATGACTTTTCCTCCTCTGTTGGAGGTTTTCTTGCTAAATGCTGATGTTTATTTGAAATATTTATTTCAGTTCAAGCCTCTTATGTTCTTAAAGGGCCGGTTGAACCAGAAGGTATAAAACTCTTTAACAAACTGTAATAGTATTAATAAATAGCTGTGTGTGTGCTTGATGATACTGATTTAAATACTCAACATGTTTTCCCTCCAGAATTGTTTTCATGATTTACTTTTGATTTTATGGAGATAAATCTGAAATATTTCCACTCATGTATGACAGTAAATGTGATTTTTCTTTTATTTCTTGCTGCATCGATCAAACTGAGGCAGCAGTGGAGCAGAAAGAAGAAATAGTTAGCATCTGCTAACAGAAGGTTTTTGACTGTTGTTTGTGGAAAATTACCAGTAAAAATATATTTTGTGTGAATTCGCAAAACATTGGAGGGATTGATTGTAATTTGGCAAACAGAAAAAAACAGCTTTGATTTGATTGATGAAATATTTAAGCACATAAAGTTTTATTTCTTCGTCCTTCTGGAGTCTAGAGGGCCACATGAAAACTTCTGGTGGGCCGGATCTGGCCCTTGGGCCCTCAGTTTGACACCATCTAAACCTTTTTCCTCTGATGGTCAGTTTTCTGTCGCTTTTAAATGAAAAAAGCCAAAACTAACTGCATTGTTTCTTGTTTATTACAGTGCTGTGTAAAACAGCAGCTGCTGGCAGCTTTATTAAATCTTGGTGATGAATCTTATTTAGTTTTCATCGTTAATGAAACCACAGTGATAAAATGAAATGGTCATTCCTGCTAACTAGCACCATCTGCAAATCCAACATCTCTGCTGGCGTGTCCATGTTTCATCATTACTCTCCAACAGAAGAGATTATTTTTAATCCGTGACACTCAGAGAACGAAGTACAGGAACTACTGCAGCTTTGAACAAATATGTAGAGTCTGGAAATATCTAAAATATGACCTCTAATACAAAGAGTTTTTACATACAAGTCTTATTTGAAATATTTTTATGTTGTTTTTTTTAAATAAAACATGATGCTGCAGTGGCAAAATAGATGAAAATTGGAAAAACGGACCATAATTTATAATGTTCCTGTAGTTAATCGAAGGAAACGAAATGAAATGATCCCTCTCATCATTTTACCTTCAGGAGGATCTGTGCCTTAATACTTTAAGCACTAATGTTTTTTCCTCCTGATGGTCCGGTCGACCCGGTTCTACTGGAACCAGAACTCCATCATCTGCTCCACCTCCAGCTGCTGTGGCTCTGAGTCAAACCAACCTGTTCCCCTCCTGGCCTGTGGGGGCGCTGCACCAAGAACCACTGAAGGAAACGACACAGAAACCATATTTACCCAGAATTAGCTTCTTGTTCATTAGCTCGTTGTTCATTAGTAGCTTGTTGTTCGTTAGCTTGTTGTTCATTAGTAGCTTGTTGTTCATTAGTAGCTTGTTGTTCATTAGCTTGTTGTTCATTAGTAGCTCGTTGTTCATTAGCTTGTTGTTCATTGGTAGCTTGTTGTTCGTTAGCCTGTTTTTCATTAAATCAAATCAAATTTTATTTGTATAGCATATTTCAGTAGCAAGGCATTTCAAAGTGCTTTACATCATTAAACACACAAACATAAGCTAGCGGTCGTTAGCTTATGTGAATTGTAGCCTTGGATTCCTGTTGCAGCTGTTGTGGCTCTCTGCTGCTGTAGCTCATCAGCTTCACGGTTCACATTGTTGTGCAGAGACGTTGTTCTGATCACTGAGATGATTGGTTGTCTGAACTTCTGTTTTCTTTCCGTCATTTGAAGCCGGTCTGCTGATTCTCCCCTTTCTCCATCGCTGCATTTCCTTTAGAAATGTGCAGAAAACTGTGTTGATATTCTATTAATGTAAACAAATACAGTTTTGCAATTGTGGTGTTTCCATTACATAACAAATTAAACTAAAGTTATACGTGAACAAGTTGAATAAGTTATGTGATAAGTCATTAGAAAACATGCCGCACCGTCACTTCCTGTCGTAGTTTCTTTGTAGCTTCCACCAGTAGTAACATCCGGCTGCTGGTCACATGACATTATGTGATGTGAAAAAGTGTTTTCATTGCAGTTTTGTGAAATAAACTAATTTCAATGCACCTGAAAAACCTACGCAAAAACTTTATTGAAAAATGAAATTGGAGTGTTTCCATGACGTAAATCTATTTTCATACCAGCATTTCTTTATTGCCTTCATTAGTTCTTTGTAATGTTTCTGTTTGCATTGTATATTTAAACATAAGCCTGTTTCCGTAGGACAGACTGTCAGATATACTGATCCAGATATTCTGAAATTCATAAAAATGGAAATAAAAAGTAAACATTGAAAGAGAAAAGGCTGAAAGCTGCAGACCCTGTTCAGTCTAACCGGTGGGAACGAGTGACGGTCTGACAGACTGACACCTTTGGTATCTTCTGCAACCACACAGGCGGAGGAAGACGATGCAGAGAAACCAGGATCGGGCAGAACGCGACGCTCCCACTGGCTCTGTTGGATCAGGGTGAAGAAGTGTCTGTTTGAAACCTGAGCGCAGGCGGCGATGTTCCTGAAGAGACGGGCGTCAGTGTGAGGCGCCGCTTAGAGCAGCCGAGTGTAGAGAGGCTTGTTCCAAAATGGGCCAAGCACCGTTTGGGGGAACATGGAGTGATTGACAAAGGCCATTTATTTTTTACCTTCTGCTTTTACTGTATTTGGGAATACTTAACCAGTTGATATCTCTAATGCATGACTCTTCTCAATAGTTCAGCTTAAAAATGCATTTAAAATCTCATCTGTTCTCAGGATTGCAGTAAAAGAGCCTCCAATGCAGAAACTCCGACTCTAGTCGGGGAAATCACTCACAAATGAAACTTTCTCCATCCTTCCATCGCTCTTTTGTATCGTTTTTAAATACTCAGCAACTTGCAGGGAGGAAAAAAGCACGCTGAGCGTGAAACGACTGTCGGAGTGGAACTGCGTGTGTCATTTGTAACTGTGACAGTAATCCTACCTGGAGAGCTGCAGAGCAGAGAGAGGCCTTACAGAGAGCAACGGCTGCTTGTCTTCATTTACGCTCCAGCTTCACTTCTACTGGAGCCGCAGCCTTTTAAAAGGACGGAGTCACTGGGACCAACCCAGTGATTGAGGCTTTGGTCTAAATCATTACTGACCGGGAAGCCAAAGTAATTCAGCCTCTGACTTCCTGTTTTAGCATTCTCCTGGAAATGCATTTCTGACACCTGCAAACCAACCAGATGTTGAGCCAAAAGGTGAAGGTCTGTGACATGTGGGGAACCCCAAGGCTCAGTGCTAGGACGCTCCCATTGGCTCAGGTTTAACAGGAAGTAGGATTAGCTACCGAAGCTACACAGATGATACACAGCTCATGATGTCACCAGGTGACCTTTGAACCCACCCCATCACTGAACAGATGTGTGGATGTGCCACAACGTTCTCCAGCTGAACAGAAACTGAAGTTACTATAGAGGAATGATCTAGAGTTGTAGATCTAGAGTCAACACACAGCTTCAGTTGTTAAAGATGGAAACTAGAGATCAGGCTGACCTCTGACCTCTGACCTAGGCCTTCAGAGCCACATAAAGCCGGTTCTAAAGTGGGCCATCTAGCAGCTGCACCACCCAGTTCTACAGTCTTTCACTGAGAAAACAGACTTTAAACTACTGGTAGTTTATAAATGACTAAATTAAAGACTGAAGATCTGCTGCTGTTGGATCAACCTGCTGGTTCTGGTTCTGGTTCTGCTCTGCATCTTCTGGACACAGTTGGCATGTTGATGGATCATCTATATTATAATCATTTGTGTTTTAGGGACAATATTTAATTTATTTGCTGAAGAAATATGAGATTAAATCTTTTCTTCCTGGTTTCGGTAACTTTGCTGCTTTACAAGCTCAATGAATAATTTATCCCTGAGGAGAGATTTTCGTTTAATAAAAAAATGCTCCATTTCTTATTTAAACAAAGTGTGCTTAGTGGGGCCAAAAGGCCTTGAAATCTTAAAGCTGATATTGTTCCTGATGACAGCAGCTTGAAGGAGAACTCAGATCTCTTACAGTTTACTTTGTGTTTTCAGGGAATTTGATGCTCTAAAATTCAAACTGTTTCATTTGATCAAAATCTGAATGTTCTTAAAGGGCCGGTTGTGCCAGAATGTGTTAAAACCCATTAAACTGTTAAAATATCAATATTTTAACACTTTTTCACACTGATCAGTTCCTCCAGGATTTGGTTCCTCAGATTTTGTGATGCTGATTTAGGAATATTTACAAGGAAATTTTACGACGTTTGTCCTAATGTTTGATATTAAATGTGACTTTAACTGAGGTAGCAGTCAAGTAAACCCAATGTTTTTGGTCAATTTTGAGAAAAATTAGCAGTAAAAATCAGAATTGTGGAGATCTGATGAGTTTGAGTGAAATTTGTTTGTGAAAAACCGAAGGAACTTATTGATGCAACCTGGAGTCTGCAGGTCCACATGAAAAGCTACGGCGGGCCAGATTTGGCCCCAGGACCGTTAGTTTGACACATTACACCATATCTGTGTCTGTTAATTTGACACAAATAAATAAAGTTTGTTACATCAGTCGACCATTTAAAACCACAAACATTACAAAGTAGAAACAGTTTCCAAGTTTGAACATCTGATTCCTGAATCAGCAATAAACTCTGTCAGAATATTGTTTTTGTTCATAAAGAGCTTCTCCAGGATAACTAGATAACTGAATTTCTGCAGAACTGAAACGGTTAGTGACAGATTGTGCGGTATCATTTTGTGCTGCAGATTATCCCTCCTTAGATCCAGATGTGGTTTTGGTGAAACTTCCAGTCAAACCTGACATCCTGCATCTGCTTCCAGAACCGGACCAGATGTGTTTCTGACTCCTCCTCGCTTAGCAGAACAAAAAACGTTTCTGTGTTTTATAATTAGACATAATCACATCATTATGCAAAA
Source organism: Poecilia latipinna (assembly GCF_001443285.1). NCBI lineage: Eukaryota > Metazoa > Chordata > Actinopteri > Cyprinodontiformes > Poeciliidae > Poecilia > Poecilia latipinna. The sequence continues at coordinate 30,284 of NW_015113023.1, forward strand.
AGATCGATTTCTTCTCCTGGCTTAAGAACAAAATTCATTCTAAAAAATTGGTTTCTGTTTTGTATTTTGACAGTTTTTACATCAATTTGATAGCAGGAACGTCTCAACTTTGAGCAGCAGTTTCTGGAATAATAACCTCTCAAGGTGAATTTGGCCCCAGGGCGTTTGCAGTAAATGACAGATTTGGACAGAATGTGATATATTATAACTCTGATCCTGCACCTTGTCCATTACTTTGAACGTTTCCCCACTAAAAACCCAACACAACGTGATGCGAGAAGTCATGCACATAAATCTTCTGTCTCTGGGTTTCACTGATTTGTCTTCATCAAGCAAACTTTATTAATAAAATATGGAAGATTGACTTTATTTGTGTGAGTCTTCTTAAAATAAATTCCTCATTATATTTAACTTTGCATTAAAATAAGTCCTTGTTAAATTAAGACTTTGTGCAGCTTCCTTTCAGTAATTAGTCTTCAATATGTTTGTGTTTCTGGTCATCCATGCGTTCCTTATTTAAGCTTTAAATGGGATTAATATTTTTACCTTGTGAAAAAGCAGCTTCTTGCTTAATGACCTTAATTTAATTCATCATGTAATCAGGGGTCAAAGTAACTGTAAATAATCTGAGTAAATCATGCATGAAATACCTGTGTACTACTAAACGTAATTAAAATATTTTCATATTTGGTGTAACATAATAGTGAGTACACGGTTATTTCTCATTAGGGAAATAAATTAATTGAACTTGTTGGTCAAACTTGGGTTGGACTTTCCATCTCAGATATTAGACCTCAAAAACCCGACTTGGACAAATTTGAGATTTGACTCCAAAAATTAGAATTATGTTTGTCACAATAAGCAATAAATCAATTAATTGCATAAATTGTATTATCAGGTTTTTTTCTAGCAAAAACTGGATGGTAAAAGTCTTCAGTCTGGTGTTTTGGTCTCATCTAGACCTTTTTTTGAAGGATAATTTTATGTGCAGAAAATTCAGAATTCCTTTTGTTTGCTGTTTTTGTTGGTTTGTTTCTGCCATTACCGTTTTTAAATGATCTCAAAACAACAGTTTCATCATTTATTGCATTAACATTTATCCCATAAAGAGTTAAACATTAACTTGGACTTGACTTGAATTTAAAACTTTAAAAGAGGAAATTCAAACTCAGTTTCACTTTATCAAAACTCTGAATGTTCTTAAAGGGCCGGTTGTGCGGATGTGTTGATAAAACCCATTAAAATGTGGGGATCTGTTGATTTTGTTGAGGATTTGTGAAAAGCTGGAGAAACTTATTGAAGTAATTCGGAGTCCAGAGGGCTACATGAAAAGCTGCGGCGGGCCAGATTTGGCCCCCGGGCCTTGAGTTTGACACGTGCTTTAAAAACTCGAGTTGATTTGGAAAAATGAGTTGCAGTTAAAGGATAACTCCAGATATTTATTTAATGCACTGACTCATCCAAGTTGAGAGTAACTGTGAAACTAAAGAGGATTGGCATTTCTCCTTCTGTTTTATGATCTTTTTCTAAAAATTTTTATCTTAAAACACATTATTACTGGACTCTCTGCCTGCTGTCTTCTTGTTACTTCAACAAAAAAGTGGCAAGGAAACTTTCTAGCAAAAAGCAGGAGCCTGAATATGAATCAATCCCAGACGCTCTGGCCAAGTGGGATACTTTTATCTCCTGAAAATTGAAAGTTTAAAAGAGAGACTCATAAATAAAAAGCTCTGATGGGTAATTTTAGCGCATTATAAGGTCTGAGCAAAAACTGAGCAAGTCTGAAGAGCTACCAATGATTGTTCCAGCTTTAAAAAGACTCTTCTACAACTTTAATATTTTAATATTCTGCTCATGTTTTTTCCTCACTTCTGATGAATTTAACATCATTTAGTGCATGCAGCCAGATCTCTGTGTGTGCGTGTGTGTGTGTGTTTGTGCATGTATATGTGTGTGTGTGTTTGTGCATGTGTGTGTGTGTTTGTGCATGTGTGTGTGTGTGTGTGTTTGTGCATGTATGTGTGTGTGTGTGTGTGTGTGCGTGTGTGTTTGTGTGTGTGTGTGTGTGCGTGTGTGTGTGCCTGTGTGTTTGTGTGTGTGTGTGTTTGTGCGTGTGTGTTTGTGCGTGTTTGCGTGTGTGTGTGTGTGTGTGTGTTTGTGCGTGTTTGCGTGTGTGTGTGCATGTGTGTGTGCGTGTTTGTGTGTGTGCGTGTGTGCCTGTGTGTTTGTGTGTGTGTGTGGGTCAGTGCCTGGAGGCCAGCACATTAAGACAGTGACTGGCAGATCTCATTTGGGGTTTAATTTCACCAGCTCTCATCTATGACGACACGTTAGCCGCCGGCTAACAGGCTAGCTGAAAGATGTCCATGTTTCCTCAAAGTGATGTTTACATTCACAGGACTCATGATGTTTGTGTGTTAAACATCAATATTACATACATAATTTACATGAACAATTAAATTTCTCTCCAAAACCTGTTGGTTTTATTAATTAGACACATTTAAAGGCCTTTGAGCAGAAGGAAAACATTGGTATGTTAGAGATCAAAGTTATCGATTTATAGATTAATCCAAAGGTGATGATCTTATTGATCAACTAACAATTAATTATATTAGCGACCATTTTCTTAAAAACCTGTTTTTTCTTGTGTCAAGAGTTCTGATAGCTTTGCATAACATAAATGGTTAAAATTTTCAGAATATGATGAATTAAAGCAAAAACTATTTTTTTCAACTGTATTAAATACTGACTGAATAATCAGAAAAGTTTCTCTCACTATTAAACTGCATAGAAAAATGAAAAAACTATGAAGCACTTTATTCTCATCCATAGGCCCTTATAAAACCAGTTTTACATTATTAATTTTTCTATTTTTTTCTATTGTCAACATATTTATTAACCTAAATAGTACATAATGGTGTGAATTGAAAAAATTGAATAATTAAATAGCTAGAAAAATGAAACTGATTGACAGACAAGCTGGTGGAAAGTTTTTCATCCACATATTTTTGAAGAACTCAAACATTATGTGCAAAACTAACAAAAAAGAAACCCCCCATTTTAAAAAGGATTTAGAGTTCAACTTAACAAAATGCTCATGAACATAAGATAAATGTAAATAACTTTATAAAATGTAATATAGTGAAGCATCATTTGAACAAATAAACCTGTTTATGTAAGAACGATCGTTATAGCGGCTGACGGCTTCCCAGGACATGTCAGTATATTTTTAATTAGTCTGTCAGTTGTGTATTTTACAACTATCCACTGATTAAACCTTTTTTAGAATTAAGCAAACAGCAACATTCAGAACAAAAAGCTGGTTTGAATACAACTTCAAAATACTTGGACTTTTTTTAGACATTTAAAAAGAATAACACTAAGATAACACAAGCATTTAGCTAAGTTTTTGTTGTCAATCCCACTTGTATACCGTCATAAATTGAAAACACAACAGAAAGTAAAGTAACGCCGCTCAGCGCTCCCAGATCTGCGTTGACGCTTTGCACGTGACGTCACGCTCTCCGAACTCCGCCCATTCCGCCATGACGGACCAATGCGCTAAAAACAGCCAGGCAGTCAGAACCGGGAGCCTCACATCACGTCTATACAGTTGATTTCACTTTAAAAATGGTGACAGGGAGCTGCGCGATCAGCTGAATAAATACACAAAGATAGAAACCAAGCTTGTTATTTTGTTGTATAACTTTTAATGAGGAAAGATACGAGGCGATGGAAAGCAGCTAAATCTAATGACTGGAAGCTCTTGGTGCAATCACGGATTAGCAGCGACCGCTTTTTACAAGGTGAGAAGACTAACGTTCTCTGTAAGTAAATATGATTAGAAATATACCAAATATCGCGTTATGGAAAAGGTACATCATTGGTAACCATGGAGACAGTGCCGCACCGTCGTGTAGCCTAGCATTTATGGAAAAAACTGGTTAGCCTCTCGTCTTTTGTACGTTTTTAAGGTGCTCCGGTTTAAGGGGAAACGCTGTTTATGACAGTGATATAAATCATGTGGTGTGAATTCAGGTAAAGTCGGTAATTTGATCAGATTACCGACCAACACGTCAGGGTCGGTTTCTAAGCTAGCTGTAAAACTTTTGGGATTCCCGCCGTTTTTGAGCCCAACCAGGTGAGTTACGTTCACAGACACGTTAGCTCGACTTGAACAAGAAGAAACCACGAAAAAACTGGACAAAACAACTTAGGAAAACATTTTCAGTCGCTCGGTCCTCCGTCCCCCATTTCCCGTCCATCATGGCGCCTGTGATCAAGTGACGCAGTTGCAAATGGTCAATAATGGAAAACAATATTTGGATGAAAACATGTTTATTGGAAGGTCAACAACGATCTGTTGAGTCTGTACAGTTAAACCCAAACTGACCAGCAAACAGAACCAAAGGAGAAAGACAAAAGATTCATCTTATGGTGGCCTTGAAAAAGACCACAGATTAAAAAGTAGAAATATAAATATTGCAGGAATTCACATTTATTGACAGTGTTGTGGCAGCTTAAAGTAGGAGGAAATAGCTGAAATTGCTCGATTTACTGCCGTTTCCCAAACTTTTCTTTTGCTTCCAGCCTTTTTTCCCCAAACTCTGCAGTCTCCATTGTCTTCATTATTTATCCCTCAAGTGTTCCTGCACACAGAAAGCATAACTTTATTCCAAAATCCAAAAACTTTCAGAACTGGAGTCATAAGTTTTAATAATACTGTACCAGCAGACACTTCTAGTGCAATGTCACTTTGGGTTTTTTTCCTTTATTGTCTAGATGACAAAATAATGAAAAAGGTCACCAAGAAATAGATTTATTTCTGTAATAATTTAGACACATTTTTCTCAAAAGTATCAGTTTTTTTTAAAGGTTAATATTGGTTTCTTTTCAACCGCCACTGAAAAGCTGAATAATTTTAACTTCTAGCTTCATATTTTAATAGTTGAAGCACCAAATATACATTAATATACATTAATATACAGTAATAATTTATTTTACAGCCTTTATTTCTGTCAATTATAATTTTTTTGCTTGCAGTTTATGATGTTTAAAATTAGAACATTAAACCAGACCAATAAAAAACAAAAAACCTTTTATAACACAGAAATATGAGTTTAAGGAAAAATACATTTAATATCAGCCCAAACGTTATATTATGTATAGCAGATATATTCTGATCTGTGAAAGTCTTCATAGAGATAACTCACTAGAATGAAATGTTTCCTACTTTTTTGAATATGAAAATAATACTTAGCTTCCCACTCGTTTACAAACTCACCTACAACTAAATGGTCTGCAAAATAAAACCTGTAAAAGAAATATCCATCTTCATCCAGTGGTTTAGAAGTGTTAGCTTTAACTAAAACATGTAGATTTAAACTGTAACATGACGCTAACACAAACAAACCCATGAAAGTGAGTGAAGCAAAGTTTAAACAGCAATGTTTAAATTAAACCGTAGAAAGAGGAAATAAATCAGACATAAGGAGTGGTAAC
>NW_015113023.1:41380-62596 GCF_001443285.1 Poecilia latipinna
GGACCGGGGGTTGGGGACTACTGTTCTAGAGCAAATATCTTAGTACACTTAAAATAAGACAAAACTAACTTATAAGTAATCTTTAAGCAAGATATAGGTACTTGTTTCAAGTAAATGATTCCTTAATTTTGATGAAGTTCTATTTCTATTGGCAGATTATTTTACTTAAAACAAGGCATTTTTCCCATGAGAAAAATAATCTGTCAATGGAACCAGAACTTTTTCATCAATATTAAGGAATTATTGACTTAAAACAAGCTCATATATCTTCCTGAAAAGTTACTTTTATGTTAGTTTTGTCTTATTTCAAGGGCACTAAGATACTTTCACTAGAAACTGAGCCAAAATTACTTGGTAAGATTTAGTTTTGCAATGAGCTGCTGCAACGATGAGTTCTCTCTGATATTAAATGTTGTGATTTTTCTGTGATATGGAAAACTCAATAATGCAACATAAATGCAAAGCAGCGTTAACTATGGGAAGCGTGTCTGTTTCAGGTGAAATCCCGTTTTTAAACCTGGAAGTGTGTCAATGAGAAGGCGTGAAAATTGAGTTTATACTTTTAGCTCCCAGGCCATCACGTCTCTTTTATTTTTATTTTTTTGACTCATCAAAGTGTTGCTTCTTTGTTGACATCAAAAGATTTTCTATGTTCATTTGTAATACAGATAATTATCCTTCATCAATTCGGCCTTTGATGTTTACACGGCTTCATTATGCAGTCTGTCTGCACACAAGCCTCTGGTTGTACTCTATAGTCTCAGTAAGTCCTTCATATTTTACCTGGATACATTTGTGCATAGTCTGTATCTGTAAATCAGGAGGAAATGTTGGAATGCAAAACAGTTATAAGGCACAGTATGAATATATTTGTTCAAGAAACGAGCAGTAGTAACTGCTAGCCTAATTTTGCTCTCATACTCATGTCCATTAGACTGCTGTCAAAATCACAAAGCCAGTGATCTGAATTTCCTCTGATCTTTTTTAATCTCCTCAGAGGCAAACCAATTCACTGCCAACTAAATAAAGTCATCAAAAAGCGTTTCCTTTCAAAACGGATTAAACTCGGAGCTAAAATGTGATGAAACACTGTCAAAGTTACAAATAAAAACCAATTGGACACAATTTTCAAACAATGTTTAAATCTACTTAAAGAGATGACATCATGGTCAAAAACAGATGAGTGTCAAGGTGCTACTTATGGATCCGTTGCAACGTGAAGTCACAAGATCCCGCTCCCAGCAAGTTATCAACATAACGCGCTAAATCTGAAATGTAAGCCTGATATATAAAAGTAAAATAGACACAGTGCTTTGCTGCTAATTATCAACACTACAACTAGATAACAAGGTCAGGAAAAAGTGTTAAGAAAGAAAGAAAATGGTGAAGGAGAGGGAAGTAGCTCAGTTATTCTAGCTTGACTATGACAACCATAACATGTAGATGTGCTGCAGAATTCAGTGTGTTAAAAAATAAAGGCGACCTAAACATCAACTCTGACAGATCAGTAGAGCAGGTGTTTAAATTAGCTAATCTAACTGCTGTGCTAGCTTAGCTACTAGCAGCGCTAGCTAATCTACCACACAAATCACTTATAAATAACCGCAAAATAAACATCAAGCCTAAAAACATGAAACCGTAACAGACTGAATGTTTGTTTCTTGATGTTGAATCCTGATGTCAGTGATTTTAAGTTCTGCAATGGTTGTAATGCATTATTTTCCCCTTTGCCTCTACACTACTTTAATAACAGCTTCATCTCCAGGTTTCATTTTAACGTTTTACTGCAGCAGCACCGCGATGGATAGAAAGGAAAAGAATCGTCTTTTTGCCCTCCAGCGTTGTGCACATGTGCAACAATAACATGCAGTCGGTTTATGGAAATCTTGGATCTTTTTATGTGCAGCAGAGTTGTTCAATGTATTTATTGTTGTTTTGGGCTTTTTCTCGTGTTTTTCTCCAGATAAAATGGGCCTCCTGGGTGTTTGGGTTGTGGTGGTTCTGCTGGGAACGTTGGGATGCTGGACAGCCGAAGGTCACAGGAGCAGCCGACGAGGCGGCACGGATGCAGCCGCCAAGTCCCACACCTCCCACCAGGAGTCGCACTCCATGGTAAGCATCCTCACCGCCTTTCAGAATAAAAAAAATAAAGTTTCATTGGGTGTCAACATTGCAAGCAAAGTTCCTGGACTGGCCACTCCATTTCTTTGATTGGTCAATAATTTCATTTTACATAGTTACTGCTGTTAAAATTAATTAAAGTTTAACAAACCATGGCCCCTATGCTTTATGAAAACCTGATAAAATGATCATATTCTTAAAGGCAACACATCTCAAAACACACAACAGAAAAAAAAGTCTAAGAATGTGCAAGATAACTAATGTTAAAGTTTTTCTTCAGTTTGAATGAATGTTGGATCAGAAGGACTGTGAGGAAACGACTGCAGAATAAAAACCAAACCTTTACAGTTTCTGGCCGTAATCAAAATGTAAATGCAGAGGAGAAAATATGAAAACATTTAAAAAACGAAAACACGAGGATCTGCCATCACAGGCAGGGGCCAATTTCCATTCTTTTCATTTCTGTTTATGCAGTTTGTCCCTGTTTGTTTTACACATAACCCTCTTACTCATAAGCTTTTAATCCAATGAGCACATTTAGTGTTTCTTTATGGTTTCTGCAAATCTCATAACCACTCTGCCCTTAAATAAACACCACTCCACAAAAATATTATAATCTTTTAGTCAAATATACGCCACGTTGAAATCCTCCACTTCTTCAAAGTGTTATGAAAATGCATTAAGTGCAGAGGAAAGCTAAAGTGTTCCCAGTTAATTGGGGCAGAGCTATCTGCATAAGAAAGCCTTCAGTTTTACTCATTTGGTCGTCTGCAGCCCTAACAGACTCCAGCCTTTCACTGATTCAGGAAAAAATGTCACGACTTATTCAAACCTGAATGCATTCATGATAATCTGCCCAGATTTGACCTTAAATTCTTGCTTGTAGCAAATGGGAAGTTGCTTTTTTGCATCAAGGTAATTTGTATAAAATGGTAAAGATTTTACACAAACTATCCGCAGATCACAGCGATTCTTTTTGTTTGCAACTTATGAGAGTTTCATCCTCCTTTCAGTGTCAAGGAGATTTTATTAAAGCTGCATTATTGACCTGCTACACACTGTAAAACATTTGAAGGTGATTTAATTCCACCTGCTGCCTTGAAAATTCAATTTAAGTTGACAAGAAAATTGTTTTGGTTTTAACTCAGAAATTAAAGTTTATGAAGCTGATTTAACAACAAGAGACAAAAAATAATGATAGCACTTTCTGCAGCTTAAATGTTAGTTAATAAAGTAAAGATCTGCGTGGAAATGAGTCATTTGAGAGGAAAGAAACGGGTAAAACCTGGTTTGGTGTTTTAATCAAACATGCCTGGAGTCTCTGCAGCCTCATCCACGCAGATGTGACTGTTTTCTTTTTCTCAGACTCTCGTCAGGTATTTGGATCTATTGATATTAAAATACAATAATCAAACTTCCGCCATGAGCTAATAATTACATTTCTCTTTTTTTGTTGGATGTAACTCTACGGTCAGTCATCATAACGCTGTAGTTTAAATTATTGTCATTTTACGCCTATTTGTTTGTTTTCCTCTTCTCACATGAGACTAAAGGCTCTTATAGATATATTGATCATAGATCTGATATTTTGTTCTAGTTTATTTGCTGCTGTTTTGTTTGAACCTCAACCTTGGTGTGTGTTCAAAAATAAAATCCACTTAATTCAGGATTTAGATAAACGAACAATATGAAATGCTTCTTTGCTGTTTTTTAAGGTCACAGAAGAAACAGGAAAAGCTGCTGGATATTTCCAAGTTTTCAAAAAAATGAAGGAAGATTAGACGCATTGTAAGATATTAAGTTGAAGTAGCTCATTAATGCTGTGAAAACAATGATTCCCCTTTTGTTCTTACTGTTTTTCTGGGGTTATTGTTGCGTCTTAATCTCAGATTATAAAGTGCATTGAAACTCCTCCGTAACTGATAAACATAAAACATGAGAGGAATATATTTATACACACGTCGAAACGTGAATCTTTAATGAAAGCTGCCTGTGTCGCCTTGGATTTACCAGTCAGAACAATATTTACTTTACAGTCTGAATTGTTTTTCAAATTGCTTTTGCACAAAATGTCAGTCTCCGTGGCGATGCCAGATTATTGCTGCATGGGGGATTTAAAGGGATGCTCAGAGATTTGCTTCTGGTATTTTTTATCTAGAAGCTCCAGCATCTTATTGGGTTTGTGTTTGCAAACTCTCCTCAGTGTGAAGCAGAATACGAGTCGAATCAACGCAACACTTTTTATTAAAACTGCCAAATGTTGTAAATTAAGTTACAGTAAATCTGATTTCATCACTTTGGTGCCTGGTTATAAAAATCTGCATAAACCAGGATGTGATGGGATGTGTGTCCATTTCCTGATCATTTATAGATTACCATATTGATAAAAGTGCAATTCAGTATTTTTATGAACGTCATTTTGAATTCCAGTTGTCGCCACATGTAACATCCATCCACAGCAGATTTTCATAGATGCATTTTGACATTTTAAATGCCACTTTTAGTGATTAGTTTCTGCACAAAACCTAAAATCAATCCCATAAAGTGGCCTGATATTTACAGTAGATACAAAACCTGAGAGGGATTTTTACGATGGTCTGTTGGGGCCAAAACAGGAGAAAATTTCCACCAAAAACTCAGAAATTCTCTAGAAATACTTTCTTTTTTCTTTTTTTCTTTTTTTCCCCGACATTTGAAATTCAGAAACTTCCAAGTTCTTTTTTGTATAACATTTCTATCAATATATAATTTTTTTTCTAGAACATTTTTTATTTTTTTTTCCAGAAAGAATCGAGAACTCAACATTTCAGATTTCCTTTTTGTTTGAAATGTTCTGGTGTTTTTTCTGCTGTGGCGCTGAAACGCTGCAGCAGATTTTACATGTTTTAGGAGAAAAGCATCTGGTTTTCAGCTTCTTTTGAACTCCATTGAATACATTTATTTTCAGTAATAACAGGAAATGCCTGCTATATTTAGTCAAATTTAATAAAAGCTGATTTGGGTGCAGCAGTGTCTCTGGATAAACATTTTTACCTTTTCTTAAAACTTGCTTATAAAGAGATGAATACTTTGCATTTTCCTCTGTAAAAAAAGTATGTTGGTAACATTTTTTTACCCTGATTACAAATTAACAGTTTCCCTCTGCATACGGGCCAAATTTGTATAATTTTTGAATTGCAGTTTGGGGCCACACAAAATCATTCCAAGGCCCACAAATGGCCCCCGTGCCTCACTTTGGACACCCCTGGCCTACATTATGATAAAGATGTTGCCCTCATTTAACGTATTCCTCTAATTCCTGTCTGCGGTTTCGCCTGAAGTCAAGATGCCAGCCTGAGGCAACAAAGGTTAAAAGATCCGAATCTTCTCTACTCCCAATTATTCACTCTGCATCTGTCAGGACTGCAACACTTCTTTACTTGATGGAAAACAAAAGTTGTATTTAAAAATACACCTGCCAACCTCTATTTCCAGGAGAAAGAGCTGGCTCCTTTTTCCCTTAAACCCTGCTGATTTGTCCTATTTGCTCAGATTAAATCAGATGGGAGCCATAAACTCATCCAAGCACAGAAAGCAGCAGCAGCAGCAGCAGCAAGAAAATCAGGTTACTGCTAATTACATGTGAGCAGCTAAAGTCTAAATGTGTAAAATAAAGTGACAAAAACAGCTTTTGTTTGTCAGAGCAAACTGTATTTTTAGAAAGGAGCTCAGAGCCGTGCTGTCACCCCTGTGCTTGATTTAAATCTTTAATCAATTGATCAAACCGCTCAGTTTTATCTGGGCATCATGAGGAAGAATGTCTGCAATTAAGATAGACAGATGGCATCGGCGGCGAGGGAAGAGGAATGGAGATGCAGAAGGTTTGACAACCGCTGCGTTCCCTGTGGGAGTCCAGGTCTCCTGGGGTTGGACGTCAGACACACACACACACACACACACACACACACACACACACACACACACACACACACACACACACACACACACACACACACACACTGCTTTTATCAGTGAGGCTCATTACCGCTGGCATCCATGCTGAGGGACAAGAACGCAAAATGTCACTGCACTTCAAATGCTGCCAGGTATCGGATTGTTCTGGATGGCGATGCTCTGACAGAGCGCACCGTTCTATTTTCAAATATCATGTCGATGGCTTGTTTTCCCTGCATATGCTAATGAGGAACGTCTCCAGATGAAACGTTTGTTCAGATCCTAAAAGAAGCTCAACTGATTGGTCACTAATAAGCATCAAAGTGTCTCTCGTATGCTAAAATATTACAGACATATTCTATGTAGTAACTAGTTACATTTACCTTCAGGAGTATTTTTGCAGGTAATCTGCTGAACCAGCACCCGCATGCGCCTTTCTGCTCTTTGGTCTCAGATAAACTGAAACACCAGCGCAGAAAAAACTTCCATCATCCAAAAAATGGTTTAAATCTTTAAACGTCCATGAATGACAGACAAGCCACCGTCTGGAAACATGATGTCTGAATGACGCGCCGCTCATCCGGTTTGACATAAAGATTCCTGAACAATATGTTGACAACTTGTATTTCCAATTAGTGATTGAGTTTTTGCTGCTGTCACCCACCAGCGTTTTGTTTTACTCCTCCTCGGTTTGCCCTTGCTTTGTGCCGTTTGTTTCAGAGGAGAGGAAAAGGCAGAGTAACGTGTGGAAAGTGGCAGTGAGGCGGCTGCTGTGCTGCCCTCGCTCCTCTGAGCTCGTGTAATAACCAATCCTGTGTGTGTTCTCTGTTTGCAGGAGAAGGAGAAAGCAGACGGGAGCATCGATCAATGTGAGTACGCTTACAGTGTTCAAACCAAAACAGCGTTTTTCAGAATATGCCGTCACAATATGGTTTTTCTTCTGCTGTGCTTCTGTCCTCTGATTACTGGGAAACGCAGCGAGAAAGTAATTCTGCTCTAAATAGCTCTGATAAAATGGGCTTTTAATAATGAAATATCTCTGAAAAACATGAGAAATCCCGCTTGTTGCTCCGGCGCCCTGAGATTTATTTATTGGAAATGGTTTCTGATGTAACTTTGCTCCACAGTGAAGTCTATTGAGCTCTTTACACAAACCCTCTGCAAAAACCCAAGAACATTTAGTCTAGTTTCTAGTGCAGATGTCTTAGTTCAGGGGTGTCCAAAGTGTGGCCCGCGGGCCATTTGTTGCACTTGGACTGTGTTTTTGTGGCCTGTAGCTGCAGTTCAAGAATGATACTAATGTTTTTCACATTCACAGATCATAACCCAGCTTTCATAATAATTAGAACCTCGTCTGTCCACTTTGCTGAAAAGCCGACTCTGCTGCACGTAAACCAGCTTTTATTTCATCTACGAAACTTGACTAAATTTAGCAAACATTTTGGGAGAAAGTGACCCAAATTCTGCTCTTATAACTGGAAATGTTCAGTCGAGTCCAAAATAACATGGAAACTGTTATGGAAGCTGTTTTGATACAACAAAATCCATTTTACATTTTGAATCTATAATAAAAATAACTTAAAATAAAAACTAAATAAACTTGGAGGAATATTTGCTTGATCTTGGTTGTTTAGTTTCTTGGTCTGTGAATGTAAATGATGGGCTGATTTTGATCCATGTGATAAAAAGTTTGGACACCCCGTCTTAGTTTTTTCATAATTCAAAGAAACTAAGTCACAAGTAACTTTTCAGCAGATATAGTTTATTTTAAATAAATTATTCCTCTATACTGATGAAAAAGTTCTTGTTCTATTGGTGGATTATTTAACTTATTATAAGTTTTCTGCATGTTGTAGTGAAATAACTATCATTACTATTAAGGAATAATTTACTTTTAATTAGCTTTGATGTCTTGCTGAAAAGTTACCTGTGAATTATTTTTGTCTTATTTTAAGTGTACTAATATATTTCCACTGGAGACTAGAGCAGATATTTTGTGTTTCTGCATCTTAAGCTCATTTTTAGTGACTCCCTCTCTGACATGTAACTCATTATTTTGCTGTCAGATGTTTGTTTGTCCCTGTCAGACATGGAAAATGATGTTTCTCTGAGTTTTTTCCTGCCGTCGGCTTCAGTGATTCATGCCCGTCATCATCTCAGTCGTTACTCTGAGTAGCCAGTCAGCTCGACGTCAGCCACATTTATTGGTGCTGATGGTTTAAAAAGTGACAAAAAAGCCTAAAAATCTGTCCAGTTTCCATCAGATTTCTAATCTTATTCTGAGAAATGACCAGAAAATCTAAGCTTTCATTTCTATACTGTTGATGAAACACTGAAACGGTTTTTAACAGGATCGTTGCTGCACAGTGACTGGTGCCTGATGTATTGAACGACCTCCGTTTGCCAAGAGGACGGCACTTAATCTTAAAACATTTTACAAGGTTGGATCGTTCAGGACAGACGGAGCGGTCTCTGCACTGCAACAGCTATCGCCAGATTTTGGTCTTCCTGTACGGAGGAAGTTTATTTTTATATTTTAATCATTTCTGTGCTGTTTTGATCATAGTCTGGTTATCCTCCCACTGAATTTTACCAATTTTCAGTTTTAAGTTCCCTTTGATATAAAATGGCATTATTTTGAATATATTTATGTATGGAAACCTTGTAAAGTGACTGGAGAGGAAGTTACTCACATATAAATCACTTAAAATGAACCCTGTTGGAAACCTCCTGGTTACTCCAGCAAATACTGGATTCTGAACGCTTCCTGAGGTAAAACATTAGTGTTGTTGTTTCTAAATTAATATTAAATTATTTTCTTATTTGAGATTTTTTCTCATTTTCTGCAGATAAATACTAAATTTTGTTTGAAATTTCAGAGACAGGTTGTCAGTAGATCATGGAATAAAAGAGCAATGTTCATTTTACTTAAACATACCGATAATAAGTAAAATCAGAGGAACTGATCATTTTAAGTGGTCTCTTATTTTTTACAGAGCTGTATATATTTTTACATATTTGTTAAAACTGTCAGTTTAATAGGAGTCAGAAACAAGTTGCACTCTTCCTCTTCCTCACGGTTCTGTTATTGCAAAAATGAATCACTGGCTCTGATTGGCCAGAAACAAGCAGTCAGAGGCAGGAGGCGGGGCTTAGCGCTGTCAATCAACTTAATGTACGTTACTCAATCCGATAATGGAGAAACAAATTAAAGTTTGTCAACCATCATCAGTGGCTTTATGAACCAAATTAAATTCATTGTAAGAGCCTTGAATATTAATGTGGACGAAACACTTTGAGAAATGAAAATAAATGAAAATAAACGTGTTTTTGTTCCTCTGGGAGTTGAAACTCGGCTTAGACTTGGTGTGAAAAACTAAAAGCAGGAATTCAACTTGTTCCCCAAAGTCAGAAAAAATTTACTGTGCCAGTCCTTTAAATAAAAAAGATCTCTAGATTTTTATTAAAAAAATAAAAAATATGAATAAGCATGATTCCCTTTCCCACCTATTTTATTTATCTGAGGAGAAATACTCATAAAATTCTCAACTCTTTTTTTTTTTTTTTTTTAAATATGACCCATAATTAGCACTTATCAACCAAAGTAGTTAGAAATAAAACCACATTTCTTTACACTAGAAGGTACAAATAGATGCAGAAACTGGAGAGAAAACAAAATCACAGAAATGAAAAAGTTCCAGTTATCATAACGTAGAAATGACGTTCCGTGTTTCTGTCCATGCGTTGAGTTGTTAGCAGCGTGTTTATGTCTGGCTCACAGTCGGACGGTGACATTAATCAACTCGCCCCATTTCTAGTCGAAACTTTCTGTGTTGCAGAGATTGTGCATAAAGGTTAGCTCGCGGTTTAAAGGTCACTTCTTGTCATTTTTATATTATTTACTCCTCGTGTTATTCTTTTCAGTGGGATCCATGTGGAAAAATTGAATATTCCTCATTTGTCTTCCCAGGGAATGGAGATTAATTTGGTCTTGAGTGCTTAATTTATGAACCTTTGCAGAGGCCTAATCGGAGTTTGTTACCGTCACAAATTAAACAATGGCAAGAGGCAAAGCAAGTTAAGCAGGCCTGTGGTTCATTTAGATTGTAATTGGGTGAGAATTAGATGGGACAAGGTTGACAGAGAGACTCTGTAATAAGCAGCAAACGACTGGGCAGGAAGCTGAGAGGAGTGGAGGGATGAGACGGATCTGAAGTCGACTCCTTAATTATTCAGTCATTGTCAGCTTCTCTGTGGAGATGGAGAATCTAAGAGCAAAGAAGAAATAAAAACTGGACCAGATTGTGACAAAGAAACGAGGAAAGTGAGCTGGATTTTGGTCCAATTAGAGAAGATTAATAATCAGTGTTTTGATGTATAAATCATGATCTCATTCACAGCATGCTGTTGACGTTTTTCCCACCTTTGCAGTAAAACTGCTTCTAAAACATGAAGAGACTAGTGACAGGAAAATTCAAATTATTAAACCCTTACAGAAAATATTTCAGTGCACGTTATTTATCAGGTGTCAGGAGATCCTGACTTGTTTTCCCTTTTTTTAGTCCCCTGCTGAGCTGCAGCGAACACTTACACAAATGTTTGAGTAAATCTAGGGCATGTAGAACAAAAAACGTTAATATTTAGTGTGAGCTATTATTAATGGCCTGTCACAAAGTGGGGGAAGTTTTTAGTGATAAAATAAATTCAGCTGCTGGTGTTGATGGATGAGCCAGATGCCAACAGGTAGCTGTTCTTATAGAGACTAGTTCAGATTTATTCACTCGCCTTTGTTTATATACTTTATGTTTATACAGACATGACTCAATGAATGAAACAAAGTCAATTCAGTTAAAAATGCTTTCAATTTCCCTCTGGGATAAATAATATTTCAGCTCAAAGTATCTGCAGAGAGTCATTGTTGATGATGAGAAGATCATGTGTAGCAGTCAGTGTTACAACAAAACAGAAGAGGCTTCTGACTGAAGCATGCTGCTGAATGTTAAGAGTTTGTTGCCACTTCCATAAACTGTCCCTCTACCTCGCTCATGACAAACGACTGAAATATGATTTAACTGTGAAGCAGTAAAGATGTCTGAAATAATAAAAAATCATTGCACTTCTTAAACTTTATTAAGAATAGAAAAGTTTCAACAAACAACCAAAATAAAAACATGGACAGAAGTCTTCAAACAAACCATCAGCAGAAAATTTTAGAAAAATGTTTTAGTGTTATTTTACTATTAGAAGCAAAAGTAAACAAGTAACAGAAATAAAGTTATTAATTATTGAGTAAATGACAGTTATGCCTTTTTATTGTTTAAAAATGTCTAAGTTGGTCATGGTTCTCAGTCATTTTAATTTTCAACTCCTCTGAGAAAGAATCAAAATGGCGCCCTCTGCAGGTGGAGGCGATTCTGATTTCAACATTTGTAGTTTAAAATCTGTTTATATAGTTTTAAAAGGTTTTCAGCTGTGTGTAGTTTTTAATTTACTGTAAGAAATTAAGTGGAATTAAAATTAAGCTTTTCTTTTTGGAAGAATCGGTATTTGATTCAGAAAATGTAAAAATGATGACATTTTCTGCTGCTGCGTCTTGTGTGAGCACTAAATGATTAGATCGCACAAGCAGAACTTTTCACTCCCATAAATCGTACGTCACTACCTCGCTCATGTCAGGAATGTTTGAAATATGATTTAACTGTGAAGCAATAAAAATGATCAGGCAAAAGGTTCATTGAGTCATGGAGGACATTATCAAATTACTGAAATAAAATCCACTTCGATAAAACAAAACTACCTGCAGGTGAAGCTGAGAGCATAAATACTCGAACATAAATCTGGTCAGGCTTGAGATTTGATTCAGTTCACAGGCTGAACATGTTTTATGTTATCATAATTATTAGCAAAAGTGTGAAAGTCAAAGACAGAAAGGTGATTTCACTGTAGTGACAGTGGAGACTCCATTCTGAGTTTACCTGCCGACCCTGATGACGGGCTAAAGGAGGACGTTCAGCTCCTCCAGGGGTCGGAGGAACCCACAGCGGCTCTCTCTGTAACACTTAATCTGACGCTACAAGCAGCAGCAAAATAAATCTGGACGCTCACAAAGATTCAGCACCACTGGAAAGATGGACACATTCATTCACCGACATGAGAAAAACTACATGAGAACAAGGATCAGTTTAGTCACAAAAAGTTTAATTTTTAACTCATTTTCTTGTCAAGAAAGCGTTTCATATCAGTCAATTTTGTGTTTTAAATATTTTAAAATTTCTGAAGAATGTTCAACGGGTGCTGTCTGAACATAGCATTCTGATGCTGAAAATTAGCACCTATGCTAAGCTTAGCTAACATGCACTCAGAGAATCCTAATTATTTTGACTGGCACATTACATTCAGTATGTTAAAATTAGCCAGAAATGCTAAGGTTAGCTTAAGTGCTATCGGTTGCATGTGATTTACATTGACTTAGTCATTCAGTATGATAAATATTCCTAATAAATCAAAAATTAGCTAAAATTCTTGTTTTAGCTGTAAGGCTAATGTTAGCATAAGGGCTATCACTAGCTTATAGAGCGATTAGCACGTTGACACCAGCAGGACGTGGGTTATCCCCAGCCTGTTGACTAACACACTTCATTTAGCATGTCTAAAATGTCTGAAATATGAATTTTGAATTGAATTAAAGCTGCCAAACGTGACGTGACCTTTCCTGTTTTTAATTTCAGAAACACTTTATTGATCTCAAAGGGAAATGAAATGTTGGAACACATTCATTCAAATTCTTCAAAGTTTTCACTCCGTTTTTTATTTTTAAATCAGTTATGAGGTGGGATGGTAAAATCTTAAACTCAGCAGGTTGTTGCTAGGCAACCAAAGAGGGGATGAATTTGATGACAAAGCTTAGCTAAAGCCTTTCATCTGCCTACATCTCCCAGAATGCTCTGCGGTTCTGGGTCAGAGTTCGGTGAATATTCTGATGTTCTATTATATCTATTGGTATTTATCACGTGTCTATCAGGAAAAATATTGATTTATTGTCCAGTTGACTTTTTCTTTCAATGAATGCTGTGATGTTTTAAGATTTTTTTCTGTTGTCTTTTGATGTCTGACAGATAATGAAAATTCCCAACTCTCTTTCTCATAAAGTAAGAATATAATGTAAGACCAATAGAAAAGGATAATTTACACAGAAATGTTCTATTATTTCCATCACATTGACAGTTTTCTGCAATCATGGAATAGTTATACTCCAGTTGAGTTATATGTTTTATATGTTTTTATGTGAAGCACAAGGTAACTTTTTAATGATTTTCTGTTAGAAAATCTCTTCTTAAGCAGATATGCTGCTTAGAATTGTTTTTAAATTATTCTAATTACCTCTAATTATTCCAATTATCTTCCACTCTCCTTTATTCGTCACCTTTTCATCCAGAGGTCAAATCCTCAGTGATGCAGCAGCTGATGTGATCTTTGGCGTCACTGCAAAGCTTTTCTTCTTACCTTCAATTTTTCCTGCTTTACACATCAACCACAGACGGCTTTATGAGCTGAGAACAAAAATGATTGCTTTTCAGTTCAGATTATATGCCTGTGCGCTCGGCTCCCTCTGTCTGTCTGTAGGTCCAAACATCTGCATCTATAGTCTGAATTTATATCTGCATACAGAAAGGCGACGCGCTGAATGAAATCCTTTCATATCAAATGGCTTTTCAATCGATTCTTCCACTTTCTGGAGCTCTGATGGAGGATTTAATGCTGCTCTTCAAGAAATATTGACTTGTTTGGTGTCTCGTAGAAAATACTAACACGTCCAATAGGTGTGCAACTAGGCTGAAATCCTGAGTCTATGCAGGCTGTGATTTAAAATCGACTTTATTTTTCACATTAATGAAACTATTCACAGCCATTTTCAGTTTGAAGATACTAAAGAAACACGGTGCAAAGGTGAACATGTTTTCTATCAAATAGATTTGGTTGTTTTTTTATTGTAAATAGACAAAAATAAATGCGTGGTTTTACAAGTGCAAATCTGAAAAATGTGGCATTCAGCTGTATTAATTTTGGCTGAAAGTGGCTCCTTCACATGATTTATGGCAAATGTTTGTGTTTATTTATTATCTCAAAAGAGATGATTCACATCACGATATCTAAAAGTTAGCGATAAAGGCTAGTTATCAATATACAATCAACATAAATATGATATACTGCAATTCAATACAGACAAATTAACAAAAAAAGAGAATAATAGTGATAAATATAGTTTTTTTATTTAAAATGAACATATCTAGTTACAAATTTAAAAAGAATAAAAAGCAGTACAGCACAAAAGTTTACCACAGGATGTTAACTTTTGTTATTCAGTATTTTGTGTTGATTCTCTCGAACAGTTCTCGACGTGCTATTGGTGACAAATTGATTATTTTTTATATTTAAATGAAGACGTTCATCCAGACGCAGCGCCCTGAAGTGACTGTAGGATCCGGGATGAAATAAATGATGCAACAATAAAGTGGTGAGTGTGAGAAATCAACATGGTGATCACAGCGGCAGCGCCTGTCAGGACAGAGCGAGAACAACATGAATCAAACCGACTGATATGGAATCCAAAGAGCGTTTTAATGAGGCGCTCGTGTTTCCCACGTAATTTCCCTAAATATGACAAGCAATTACCTTTGTCCAGGTTTGGCAGCAGACGTGTGTGCGCTGGCCAGGATTCTGCCTTTCAGGGTATGTTGGAAAATTAAATATGCAGTTTGAGAATTACCTGCAGATTCTCCAAACGTTACCATCTATGAGGAGCATCAATGTAATTTAGCTGCAGTCGCACACATTTATTGAGATAAGTGTAGGAAATGTCACATATTTGTCATATTGCATCACCAAGGTTAAAAACGTTGGTTTCCCTTGGGCTGTTAATCTGTGGCCCACAGCTGCAGTTCAGGAATGACACCAGTTTCTTTCAATGGAAAATGTTAAGAAAATAATAATTAGAACCTTGTCTATCCACGTATTTTTACTGGACAGCCGACTCTTCTCCACACAAACCAGCTTTTATTTAATTTTTTAAACTTGGCAGTTTTTAAATTAACAATAAATCAATTAATCTCATAAATAAAAAGCCTAAATAATTTCCATTTTCATGATTTATTATTTTTTTCTTTTGATTTATTTTGCAAAACTGCTACTGAAACACTTTTTTTTACATCGCATGAGTCACATGATCAACAGCTGGATGTTACTACAAGCGGAAACTCCGAAGAAGACGACAGGAAGTAGCTGGATGATGATGATTTTGAGAGTTTAGGAAGCTGTAGATCTGATTAAATCTTAGTAACTTTAGTAACAGTAACTTTCTACAGTTTGTTTGTAATCCAAGTATTTATTGCTAATGATTAATAATTTCTACATGAGTTGTTTTTTCCAAACCACTTTAATCTGCCACATGAGCCTCAATGTAACACATTATAATTTATTGAATCTGACCATATTTCCCTCATTGCCTTTTGGCTCCCTGACAATGAAAATTTAGACCGATTTGAGTGAGAACTGTGTATTTTATGTCATAAACGGATAAATTTGAATGCATAAATGAAACTGATCAGATAGGTTTAAAGATCCTCTGTGTTTGATTGCATGATGTCCTGAAACGTTATTCTGCTCATGCTCCCACTGCGCAGCGTTTAGTGAGCTCCAGCCTGTCTGCGGTGCCCAGTTGTTCACATTGTTAGCCTTTCGCCTCAGGCTCGGTTTGAGACGAGGCGGTTTTACTCTCTTGCTGCTGTTTATTATATTTCCTGTCGTGACTGCCGGTTGTTTCAACACATCGCCACCTCAAGCGGTTGATCGTCTTGAATCATGTTTTCTGTTGTTTTCTTCTCTTTCATTTTAAAAGTTTAAGCGCTCGCCTGAAAAGTAAATCTAACTTTTACCTTTTTTTTTGGGTGGTGAAATTCCAGTTTAGATTGAATCCGTCCCCCCACACCCCAAACAGACTCTGTGCTAACAGAAGCATGTAGGCTGGATTTAAACACCACAAGCTGCTATCTTCTTGTTCATGTTCTGTTGCAAATTTAATCACAGCTGCCTCACGCGTTCCTGTAACTCTCTCCCTCTGTTGGACCTGAATTGCTTTGTGAAATAGTTTGTATCAAACATCTCTGAAGCGATTGGTTCATCCGATTCTCACCTGTTTTTCTTCTGCTTACAGTTGAATGATTTAATCCTCCAGTTTAGTTCTGCTGCTCAGTTATAAAACAACGATGCCCACAAGTTGCTTCTTTATTGTTTTTAACTCTGTTGGTACCAGTTATATGGAGTAGGTTCTCAGCTTAATGCCCTGCAAAAACACAAAATCTTGCAAAGCGTTTTTTGTCTAGTTCCTAGTGCAAATATTTGAGTTTACTGAAACACGAAAAACAAACTTACAAGTGTCTTTTCAGCAACAAATAAGAGCTTTTTAAAAAAGTCAATAATTCCTTAATATTGATGAAAAACGTCTTGTTGCACTGGCAGATTGTTTCAAAACCAAAGAATTGTGCCGTTACCTAGCAACCTCAGCCAAGCCAGCCCGTTACCTAGCAACCTCAGCCAAGCCAGCCCGTTACCTAGCAACCTCAGCCAAGCCCAGCCCGTTACCTAGCAACCTCAGCCAAGCCAAGCCCAGCCCAGCTTGTTGCCTAGCAACCTCAGCCAAGCCCAGCCCGTTGCCTAACAACCCAGTCCTAGTTCCATTAGCAGATAAATTCACTTATAACATGACATTGTTCAGATTCTATGAATAATCTGCCAATGGAACGGATACATTTTCCTCAACTTTAACCAATTATTGATTTAAAACAAGCTCATCTAGCTGGAGGAGGGCAGAGAGTAGCAATACTTTAATGTATTTTTACTCAAGTAAAAGTAAAAAGTAGCTGTCCAAGAAGTTACTCAAAAGTAAAAAAGTCTTTGGTAAAAAGTATACTCTAGTAAATGTAATTGGTTAACTCTGATTGTAGTCCAGCACGTGCTATTAATGAAACTGTGCTCATAATTCGATGCTCTCAGTTGAAAAACATTTAAAACAAAGCAGTGGTTTCAGATGTTTTTCATGCAGTTTTTAGAGTGTAAAATTAAAAATTCTTTTAACGAAAAGCAATGAAGAGACGATCTCATTTATCCCTCACGTCTCTGTTCCCCTGGAGATGAGACACGGCCTCCAGTCATTTTTGGGAATTGCCTGTCATGTTTAAACACAAATGGAGCAATTTGTGCAAATAGAAAGTGTTATAGCGGAGCAGACTTCCAGGTGTGTTGACGACAGCTGGGCCCGGAGGAGAGGCTCTTCACCCTGAGTGCATCAGCGCCGGCGCTCCGGGTCCGTGAAATAGGGCAGCGAATGAATTAGGGTGTCATTGGTTAAAGGAAAAACAGAAAGAAGAGCTTTTTGGTGAAATTGCTACTCGGCATCGTAAGCAGGAGCAGCAGGAATGGTGTGAAATCAGATAGCGTGGTTATTTTGAAGTGTTGGAATGAGCCGTGTCTCAGAGAGCGAAGTGATAACTCAGCTGTCATCCTGCGTGGGACCAGATCATAACAAACTTCTCTGTTCAGGAAAACAAGACGCGCTTCGCATTATTCAGCACTGCTCTGACTTTTCCTTACAGTAATTTATTTTTTATGATTTTTCTCTGTAAAATAAAATCTCTACTTTCACTGGATGTTATTTACACTGCAAAAACACAGAATCTTACCAAGTAATTTAGGTCTAGTTTCTTGGTTAGATTTCGTGTTTTTGCAGTGTAATATTCACCAACCTGACAAATTGATGTGTTTTTTTGGTTTGAGGAAACGACTAAGCGGTTTGCTCCTAAGGCCCAGAGGTAAAGGTCGCCCCCTAACCAGCATAACTCTGTACCAGCTGTTAATGATGAGAGGTCAGAGCGCCAGGCAGCATCTGTTTCTCTGTCGGAGTCGCAGTTCGATTTAACAAAGTCAACTGAATAATGCAACAATTCCTTTCCTGGAGGTCGGCAGAGGCCACTGGGATTGTTAAATTTGATTTTTGCACTTGCACAGAGCAGCACACATGAAATTTAAACAGTAATGCTAGAAAAAGCAGCCGCCATTAAATTTCCTTACAAGCCGCCGTAGTAATACTCCAACTCGATGTAGTGTCTTTTCAGAGTTGGGTACTGTTGTGACCCATCAGATCATAACATGAAGGATCCATCCTCCTCAGACCTCAGACACACAAAGATTGACATTTTATCTATTACAATTTTATTATTTGTTCCAACCAGTGGAGTATATGGCCTCAGAGTGAGCTATGGTGCCGAAACAGCAAACAAAGAAAATTAACCAGAACTTAGTAATTAAACCAAATGAAAAACTTGCCCTAATTAAGAAAAACATGAGAAAACTAAGGAAACATAAACGGCAGCTCACGCCTACAAACTCCAAGAATAAGGTGTTTTTAACGAACAGCATTTTTAACAAACGGCGTTCTTAACGAACTGCCATTTTAACGAACGGCGTTCTTAACGAACTGCCATTTTAACAAACGGCGTTTTTAACAAACTGCCATTTTAACGAACGGCGTTTTTAACGAACGGCGTTCTTAACGAACTGCCATTTTAACGAACGGCGTTTTTAACGAACGGCGTTTTTAAGGGACGGTGTGGCCGGTTGAGAGGAGCTGAGGATGGATGGCAGGATGTCGGCAGCTTTTATATCCGCCCTTCCGGCAGGCCACCAATCGGACGTCTCCTTTGTTTTCTGGGAACTTTATTTATTTATTTTCTTATAGTTGTAATCTTTTGATGTTTGTGGTAATTAATTTTGTTCCTTCAGAAGTGATTGATCTAAAGAAATAACAGACTTTACAAAATGTTAATTTGGATCTGTATTACCCTTTTATACTTTAACAAATGGAAATAGATTATTGATCATGTTGTCACACCTGAATCTTACACATTGTTGCTTTATTTCTGTACATTTGAAATGTTTATCTATAGGAAATCTGCAGTGGAGCTGAGCTGTCCCAGATAATGGAGTGTTTTCCATTATTTGCATTTAAGAGACGGATGCTTCGTTCTGGAAAATAAAAAAACAAGAAGCCATTCTTATCAAGGATTAGAGGCTGTGTCTTTATTCAGATCTATGCTTCTTCGTTGGTATTCATGCAAGCAGAAACCTGCGAGCATTAGTATGGGATGGAGCTGCTATAAAACATTATGCTTCCTCTGTTGTGGCTTCTCATTATTTTCCCCAGGAATAATAACGTAGAACCTTATGAATTATATCCTCTCCTCTATGGACTATCACACATTCTTCAAATGGATTTTAGTACAATCTTGAGAGTAAATAACATTGAATGCCACAAATTTAAATGGTTTCAGACTGAAAAGCATATCTAATACTGAGCAATAATTGGAAAACAATGCTGCATAGTCCAACACCTTTTTGTGGGGGAAACTAGTTTGTTTTATTTTATCAATAACAAAAAAGGTTACGAAAAGGGCATCTATTGGGGATCAAGATAAAATAACAAATAAGCTATCATTGAAACTTATTGCATGAAAGGCTGCTGGCTGGTAATCAGTTCCTGAATACTGAAGAGAGGAAAGCTGAGCGTTGTGCCAGGAGAGCCGATGCTGTCAGGAATTCACCTGTTTGGTCAGTGAATGCAGATGAGTTCACACACTACAAAAACACAAAGTCTGTTCTGACCAGTTATTTAGTGTCTAGTTTCTACTCCAGATTTATTAGTACACTTAAGGAATGTAGTAGAACATGGTGCACTAAACTGTAAAACGTCATTTAACAAAGCTTCGAAGGAATTTTAATAATGGAGGAACTCGATTCGCTACAGCTCTAGATGCATTCCTGTTGGTTGAAACGGTGTTGCCAGTAGACATCAGTATTTATTATCAGACCAATAATGTCAAGTTGTCATAACAAAGACATTTTGAATAATGTCAACTTTGTATTAAAAGTGTCATAATTTACCGAATGACGCTTTATGACAACAGTCATAAATATTCATGAAGGCTTGTTCATGTTTATGACAGTGTTATGTCATGTTTATGACAGTGTCATGACAGACTTATTCACCCCCCTTCAAATAAAGTGTTACCATTCAGTTCAGTTTGAATTCAGTTTCTTTATAAAGCAGCAAATCACTACAGATGTCATCTTAACATGCCTTTCGTACAGAACAATTCAATCATAAATTCATATTCAGATGCAACATGAAACTTTTTCTGCCTCATGAGAATAAACACTGCCTTCCTACAATCGAAGAATTCAAGGAAAAAATGTTTCTATGCAAGACATGGATCACAAACGGCTGCAGAGAAGAAAGCTGAAACCATTAAAATTTAATCGTAGTTATTCAGTGGAAGACTGTTGATTCAGTATCTGCAGCCCTGGACTCCTGCTTTCAGCCGTGGGTTTTAAATGCTTCTGTAGCGTCCGTTACTCCTCCAGTTGGCACATAAACAGTCATGTTGGACTGATAGCTTAAATATTTGATGGCAGATTGAAGACCATCACTCAAGCCGCTTCTCTGGATGTTCTTAAAGGAAACTGAAACCAATACTTTGTGTTTGTTCAGCAAATTAATTCCACAAATAAATCTCTGCTATGGATTCCCTGCAGTGAGACGTCACACGCCCAAGATCCCGCCCCCAGCTTCCTGCTGGAGGAAGCATAGCTAATCTACCACCGCTGTGCTAGCATAGCTAACAGCAGCAGTAGCTAATCTACCACCGCTGTGCTACCATAGCTGATAGCAGCAGTAGCTAATCTGCCACCGCTGTGCTAGCATAGCTGATAGCAGCAGTAGCTAATCTACCACCACTGTGCTAGCATAGCTAATAGCAGCAGTAGCTAATCTACCACCGCTGTGCTAGCATAGCTAATAGCAGCAGTAGCTAATCTGCCACCGCTGTGCTAGCATAGCTAACAGCAGCAGTAGCTAATCTGCCACCGCTGTGCTACCATAGCTGATAGCAGCAGTGGTTAATCTACCACCGCTGTGCTAGTATAGCTAATAGCAGCAGTAGCTAATCTACCACCGCTGTGCTAACATCACCAGTAGCTAATCTACCACCGCTGTGCTAGCATAGCTAATAGCAGCAGTAGCTAATCTGCCACCGCTGTGCTAGCATAGCTAAT